>NW_027397220.1:98726-171756 GCF_003265705.2 Callorhinus ursinus | reverse complement strand
AGATACCTAGGAATAAATCTAACCAAAGAGGCAAAGGATCTGTACTCAGAAAACTATAAAATACTCATGAAAGAAATTGAAGAAGACACAAAGAAATGGAAAAACCTTCCATGCTCATGGATTGGGAGAATCAACATTGTGAAGATGTCAATGCTACCTAGAGCAATCTACACATTCAATGCAATCCCCATCAAAATACCATCCACTTTTTTCAAAGAAATGGAACAAATAATCTTAAAATTTGTATGGAACCAGAAGAGACCCAGAATAGCCAGAGGAATACTGAAAAAGAAAAGCAAAGCTGGCGGCATCACAATTCCGGACTTCCAGCTCTATTACAAAGCTGTCATCATCAAGACAGTTTGGTAGTGGCACAAAAACAGACACGTATATCAATGGAACAGAATCGAGAGCCCAGAAATGGACCCTCAACTCTATGGTCAACTTATTTTTGACAAAGCAGGAAAGAATGTCCAATGGCAAAAAGACAGTCTCTTCAACAAATGGTGTTGGGAAAATTGGACAGCCACATGCAGAAGAATGAAACTGGACCATTTCCTTACACCACACACAAAAATAGACTCCAAATGGTTGAAAGACCTAAACGTGAGACAGGAGTCCATCCAAATCCTAAAGGAGAACACAGGTAGCAACCTTTTCGACCTTAGCTGCAGCAACTTCTTCCTAGAAACATCGCCAAAGGCACGGGAAGCCCGGGCAAAAATGAACTATTGGGATTTCATCAAGATAAAAAGCTTTTGCACAGCAAAAGAAACAGTCCACAAAACCAAAAGACAACCGACAGAATGGGAGATAATAGTTGCAAATGACATATCAGATAAAGGGCTAGTATCCTAAATCTATAAAGAACTTATCAAACTCAACACCCAAAGAACAAATAATCCAATCAAGAAATGGGCAGAAGACATGAACAGACATTTCTCCAAAGAAGACATCCAAATGGCCAACAGGCACATGAAAAAGTGCTCAACATCGCTCGGCATCAGGGAAATCCAAATCAAAACCTCCATGAGATACCACCTCACACCCGTCAGAATGGCTAAAATTAACAAGTCAG
This sequence comes from Callorhinus ursinus, assembly GCF_003265705.2. NCBI lineage: Eukaryota > Metazoa > Chordata > Mammalia > Carnivora > Otariidae > Callorhinus > Callorhinus ursinus. The sequence continues at coordinate 170,678 of NW_027397220.1, read as the reverse complement.
GGAATGACAGATGTTGGCGGGGATGTGGAGAAAGGGGAACCCTCCTACACTGTTGGTGGGAATGCAAGCTGGTGCAACCCCTCTGGAAAACAGTATGGAGGTTCCTCAAACAGTTGAAATTAGAGCTACCGTTCGATCCAGCAATTGCACTACTGGGTATTTACCCCAAAGATACAAATAAATGTAGGGACCCGAAGGGGTACGTGTACCCCAATGTTTATAGCAGCAATGTCCACAATAGCCAAACTGTGGAAAGAGCCAAGATGCCCATCGACAGATGAATGGAGAAAGAAGAGGTGGTATATATACCCAATGGAATATTATGCAGCCATCAAAAGGAATGAGATCTTGCCATTTGCAACGACGTGGATGGAACTGGAGGGTGTTATGCTGAGTGAAATAAGTCAATCAGAGAAAGACATGTATCACATGACCTCACTGATATGAGGATTTCTTAATCTCAGGAAACAAACTGAGTGTTACTGGAGTGGTTGGGGGTGGGAGGGATGGGGTGGCTGGGTGATAGACATTGGGGAGGGTATGTGCTACGGTGAGCGCTGTGAATTGTGCAAGACTGTTGAATCACAGATCTGTACTTCTGAAACAAATAACGCAACATATTTTAAGGAAAAAGAAAAAGAAGAAGATAACAGGAGAGGAAGAAAAGGGGAGTATGTCAGAGGGGGAGACGAACCATGAGAGATGATGGACTCTGAAAAACAAACTGAGGGTTCTAGAGGGGAGGGGGGAGGGGGATGGGTTATCCTGGTGATGGGTATTGAGGAGGGCACGTTCTGCATGGAGCACTGGGTGTTATGAACAAACAATGAATCATGGAACACTGCACCAAAAACTAATGATGTAATATATGGTGATTAACATAACAATAAAAAAATTAAAAAAAAAAAAAGAAAAGCGTTCATTGAAAAAAATCTCACACACACCAGGTTATTTATTACTCACTACCTCCTCTGAGGAAGGGTGACCTCAGCTAAGGGGAACAATAAGGACTCAGCCTTGGCCAGAATAGCCAGGTATTAAATAGTATTTAAAAGGACATGTATTTATAGAGAAAAGAACTAGGTGAATGAAATGTAATACCAAGTGCACTTCTGACATTCTAGTCATTTATGCAGTGACTAGAATGACGTCCTTTAAAGGGGGAGTCAGAGCATTTTATCATCATCCCTGAATGTACCCTTGAAGAGGTTCTCCTTGAGTTTAGTTAAGATACCAACTTCTTACTCACTTTATAATCACCCAGCATGTCCATTCTCTTTCCTTAGTCCCTGACCTCATTTCTTGCCACTTCACCTCTCCCCCCAGCTTGTCAAGTTCCCTGGCATGCTAACCACAAACCTGTTCCCTACATGGAGACTTGCATCTGCTCTCCCCTCTCCTTAGAAGTCTTCTCTATCTCCCACCCCTTCCATGCTTGTCCAGATTAATTCCCATCTATCTTTTAGGTCTTTGCTTGAAGATCACTTCCTCAGAGAAAACTTACTTGACCTTCCAGTCCACTTACTGCTAATGAATACTCTAATTTTCCTGTATGGCATTTATCAAAACTTTCATAAGCATGCCTTCACGTGTGTGCTCATCTGTTTCATATACATCTCTCAGGGGCACCTGGGTGGCTCAGTCGGTTAAGCATCTGACTCTTGATTTAGGCTCAGGACATGATCTCAGGGTCATGAGATGGAGCCCTGCATCAGGCTCTATGCTCAGCATGGATTCTCTCTCTCTCTCTCTCTCTCTCTCCCTCTCCCTCTGCCCCTCCCCCTGCTTGTGCACACTCACTTTCTCTCTAAAAAAATACACACACACATATGTGTGTGTGTATATGTGTGTTTATGATAGATATATAAGTGACATATATATACATCATAAGTTCCAAGAAGGCAGGCAGAACTTGACTGTGGCTGTCCAATTTCCAAGACCCCTACTCTCACCACTTTACCATCCCCATCTTCCAGAAGGAATGGAAGCAAAAGAAATGTAAATGCATGAGGTGCAAAGCCAGCTGACTTGGGAGACCATAATGACTTTTGTCCTGTGTTTATCCCTCCTGACCCAGAGGGGAAGCACAATGCCACAGGGAGCTCAGAGACAAGGCGGGATAATACTTTGGGCTTTAGTGTGTCCCTGGGATGTTGCTCAGCCTTCCCCACCTTGCCCCTCCACAGCTCTTGCTTGGAATATAGTTAGACAGCTTCCTTATGAGGCAAGAATTCTTATCCCCATTTACCAGAGAAGCAGACAAAAAAGAGATGGGAAGACTCGCAACAGGTAGTATGTGATTGTGAAGCCTATGCTCTTTCCAATAGCATTGTCCTTTATAAATGAAGGTGATGATTCAAGCTGCTTCTAGCATTGCTGGGAAAAGGCAGCACTGTCAGATGGGTATATACAGGGACAGACAAAAAGACCATTTTTCCTTTGCTTCCACCCAAGATGTTGACATTTCCTCTCAGTGCACTTCCCAAATCCTTTTGCTCCCCACAGTTCTATTATCTTGTCATGGTTTACCTCTTCCCTGGTATCTGCACTTGCATTAATTCCTTATCACCTGTCCCTCAGCTCTAATCTAGGACTTTGTGAGGATAACTAATTAAAGTCAGAAGGTTCTTAGAAAGAGATATTGACCTACAATTCAGCCCTTTCTCTCAGCAGGATCAATCTTCAGGTTACTGGTCAAGAGGACATGTATTTAAAAACATGTCCAGCTAATCAGCCTTTCAGATGTGTTCATGAAGTCTCATGAGCTGTTTGTGAATTCTAATTACATATCCTGCTTACTGCCTAAGAAAAGCATGCCTGACAGAGGAACACATGGGGATTACAGCTTGCCTGAAGAATTCGCTGCATAAGAAGAAAAGAGAGAGACAAAAAGAGGAAATTATCTATATTATCTATCATCTATCTATCTAGCTAGCTAGCTAGCTAGCTATTTATCTATCTATCTATCTATCTATAGAGAGAGAGAGAGTGCACCAGCCCCCAGGCAGCATAAGAGAAGGAACTCACTTAAACCTGGAACAGATGCCCCCAATATATAAATTATAATAATAGGTTATACAATTATCTATTATATAACCTGCCTCTCTAGGAGATTTGACATTGTCTAGACTGACATGTAAATAAGAAAATCAGGACCCTGAAAGTGTATATGACTTGCTCAGTTTTCATGCAGCTGCTCCATTGCAGTTTGGAGACTGGACTTCAGGGCCTTGGACACCCAGATAGGCTCTGTCCAAGATAGGCTGCAATTTGTCAGGAGAGAAGTTGAGAGAAGAAGCCAGTCATCTTCCTGTCTGACCTAGAACACTTTGGTTCTCATCTCTTCTAAATACACACAACAGCTTCCCAATCACTCATGCAAAGAGAAAAAGGAGAAATATGTAATATACCCTGAGTTGATGAGTGACAGGACCAGAGGACCCAAAGAACAGGGGGCTTAACAGTGTCTATTACTAAAAGCAATATCCTACTTTTGAGTGCTGGCTGTATCCAGGTGTAGTTCTTATCTCTTTACATGTATTAGCTCATTTACAAATGAAGTCTCCGAGGCTTAGAAATGTCAAGTGGCCTGTTTGAGCTCACATAGTTGGTCAAGTTTGGAGCCAGATTTCTAGATTTAGTCCTATGTTACAAAACAATTCTTTATTGCCTAGATTGACAAGGTGCAAATTAATTTGAATTAAGCCGAGTGATTTGATTCCTGTACTTTACAAAGATTTGAGTGCCAAGCTTGTGCCTGACCTATGCCAGGAGCTGAGGAGATGCAGATAGTGGGGCAAAGGAAGCAGATGGCAGACTAGCATAGTGAATAAAAGCTCCTGCTTATGTCAGACAAATGCAAGGTTGTGTTCTGCCTCATTGAGAAAACTTCCTTAAACTCCTTGACCATAAGTTTTCTCATCTTTAAAACAGGGATAAAATAGTACCTTTCTTCTTCTCCTTTCTTCTTTCTTCTTTCTTCTTTTCTCCTTCTTCTTTCTCCTTCTCCTTCTTCTTTTTAAATAGTACCTAGTTCTTAGGGTTGTGAGAAATCATGGGTTGGTCCATTCACATTTTCTGGAGCATGCCAGGCACCCAGGAATCAGAAATGCTCATCAATGAGACCTTTAGTCATCATGAATACCAGTGGTAGTGATGACTAATGAAGATCTGTGGTTGCTAATGCTAATGGTAATGGTGATGATGGGAGTGATAAAAGCAGTGGTGGTGATGTCACTGCTACTGTTACTGCTGCTGGCATGATGGTAACAATGAAGCAGGAGGACATGCTTCTGATGGGTTAGGGGCTGGCCACCAAAGTCAGTGGCTCCTAACTGTAGGAGGTTTTTCCCAGGGGATATGTGCCAATACCTAGAGACAGTTTTGATTGGCACAACTGTGAAGAGAGGGTGCTACTGACATGTAGAGGGTGGGGGCCAGGGATGCTGTTAAGCACCATACAATGCACAGCACAGCCCCCACAGTTAAAGAATTATCAAACCCAAAGAAGACCTACAAATAGCCATCAGGTATGTGAAAAGGTGCTCAACATCAATCATCAGCAGGGAAGTGAAGGTCAAAACCACAAGGTAAGATGTCACCTCACAATTGTTAGGATGGCTATTTTCACAAAAACGAAAAAATTAGTGTTGGCAAGAATGTGGAGAAATTGGAACCCTTATACACTATTGGGGGGAATATAGAATGGCACACCCTCTGTGGAAATCAGTATGGAGGTTCCAAGGAAAACTAAAAATAGAACTACCATATAATTCAACAATCCCACTTCTGGGTAAATATCCAAAAGAACTGAAATCAGGATCTTGAAGAGATATTTTCACACACACATCTCCCACCCCATCTTCTACAATATTATTCACAATAACCACTATGTGGAAACAACTCAAATGCCCATCAACAGATGAATGGATAAAGAAAATAGGATACATACATGTAATGGAATATTTTTCAGCCTTAAAAATGAAAAGGAAATCCTACCATTTAAGACAGCATGGATGAACCTAGAGGACATTATGCTAAATGAAATAAACCAATCACAGAAAAATACTTCATGATTCCACCTGTATGAGGCCCCCAAAGTAGTCAAACTCACAGAGGCAGAGAATAGAATAGTGGTTGCCAGGAGCTGAGGGGAAAGGAGGAGTTGTTGCTCAATGCACTTAAAGTTTCGGTTTTTCAAGATGAATAAGTTCTAGAGATCTGCTGCCCAACATGGTGCCTATAACTAATACAGTTATTGCACACTTTAAAATATGTTTAGGGGTGCCTGGGTTGCTCAGTCAGCTGAGTGTCTGACTCTTGATTTCATCTCAGGTCATGATCTCAGGGTCATGAGATTGAGCCCCATCTGGGGCTCTGTGCTCAGTAGAGTCTGCTGGAGATTCTCTCTCTCCTTCTCCCTCTGCCCTCCCCCTGCTTGTGCTCTCTCTCTATCCCTCTCTAAAATAAATAAATAAAATCTTAAAATAAAATATAGGGGCACCTGGGTGGCTCAGTCATTCGGCATCTGCCTTCTGCTCAGGTCGTGATCCCAGAGTCCTGGGATTGAGCCCCGCATCAGGCTCCCTGCTCCGCAGGAGGCCTGCTTCTCCCTCTCCCGCTCCCCCTGCTTGTGTTCCCTCTCTCACTGTGTCTCTTTCTGCCAGATAAATAAATAAAAATCTTTAAAAAAATAAAATAAAATAAAATATATTTAGAGGATATATCTTATGTTAAGTGTACGTACCACACCAAAAAACTACAAAAGAAATAAGGAAAATTTTAGGGGTGATGGATGTGTCTAGTATCTTGATTGTGGTGATGCTATCATGGACATATGCATATATCCAAAATCATCACAATGTATATATTAATACCATTACACATCTATTAGAATGGCCAAAATCTGGAACACTAGCAACATCAAATATTGACAAGGATATGGAGCAGTGGAAACTATTATTCATTGCTGGATATACAAAATAGTACAGTTACTTTGGAAGAAATTTGGCAGTTTCTTACAAAACTAAACATACCCTCACCATATCATCCAACAATGGCACTTCTTGGCATTTACTCAAAGGAGTTGAAAACTTATATCCACACAAAAATCTGCACATAGATGTTTAGGGCAGCTTTATTCATAATTGCCCCAAACTGGAAGCAACCAAAATGTTCTTCAGCAGGTAAATGGATAAACTGTGGTACATCCAGGCAATGGAATATTATTCAGTGACAAAAAGAAATGAGTTATCAAGCCCTGAAAAGATATACAGGAACCTTAAATCCATATTACTTAAGGAAAGATGCCAATCTGAAAAGGCCATATAATGTACTATTCCAACTATGTGACATTCTGGAAAAGGCTAACTATGGAGACTGTAAAAAGATCAATGAGTATTAGGGTTTGGGTGGGGGGGAGGGAGGAATAGGTAAAACACAGAGAATTTTTAGAGCAGTGAAAATGCTCTCTGTGATACCATAATGATGTACACATATCATTATAGATTTGTCTAAACCTGTAAAATGTAACACCAAGTGACCCCTGAGGTAAACAATGGACTCTGGTGATGATGATGTGTCAGCATAGTTCACCAATTGTAACAGATGTAACTCCCTGGTCAGGGACATTGATATGGGGAGGGTGATGGGTGTGTGAGGGCAGGGAGTACAGAGAAAATCTCTGTACCTTCCTCTGAATTTTGCTGTGAACCTAAAAACTGCACTGAAAAAAATGTCTTCTAGAAAAAGTTACACATTACATATGTACAATATGTGATTTTTTGTTAAACAAACAAAAAAAGACTTCTCCAGCCTAAAACCTAGTGCTAAGGTTAAGAAACCCTGGTCTAGGAAGATGGGAAATCTAAATACTAGAAGTGAGAGACTGAAACTTCCATTAACTGACTACATGACACAACCCTTTCAACCACTGTCTTAAACTGCTTAGGAACCTGCACCAAAGGAGGAGAGGAGAGTCCCTACAGACCGAGAAGGCTTGGATGATGCAAGCCTCTCTCTGGGGCCAGGCCTTGCCCTCCTCCCTTTCCCACTAGACAGCCTAGTGGCTGTGCCTCTGGCCTCTCCAAGTACCCAACTGGTGACTGTATCCTGGTTGTGGAATAAGCAAGAAGACCTGTGGCAGGAGCAATCTCTCTCACTGAGGCTCTGATGCTGTGATGGGAAGTACTAGGCAGGAGGGGGAGAAGGGGGAGAGAGGAGAGCCACCAATAAATGAAAGAACAATGGAACATTGATCAGCTCTTTATCACAGCAGGGGGAGCTGCTTTGCTGAGCCCCAGAGCTGTCATGCAGACCCTTGATTAAACCTGCACAGCTGCCTGGATGGATGGCCCTGTTTAGCTCCTGTCAGCAACTCTGCCAGAAGGGAAGAGGCACCATGGAAATTATGAAGTGGGCCCAGTACACTCGGCTGGATGTTCAGTGGGCTGACTCCCTCTTCCCTTCACCATAGCTGGATCCAAATTCCAGACTCAAGAGCAGAAACTTTATTTTTCCTCAAAGATATGGCTGGTTGTGGGTGAGACCATGGGGAAGGCAAGATTCACTGGGAAAGAACAGTTGTTTTTGTACTCTGAAGCCTGGCATTTGCAGGAAGTTTTACTGATATGGATCTTCCTGATGGGCAGGGGGACATCTAAGTCCTTACTAAGTTCCAGATGACTCTAGCAAGGAGAAGGGGCTCAATTCAGCTATAAAAATGTTTTCTTTTTGTCCCTTGGAATTCTCCTGATGGCCAGTGAGTTTTCTGTTGCAAAAGCAAAAATACTTTTCTTAAGACATAAGGAGTTGTGGATTCTCTTCTGCTCAAGATCACTGTGTGACATTATAAAAGTCACATTTCACTAACTCTGAGTCCTCTGTTGATAAATGCGCATGATAAAGCCGGTCTTCATGGAGGGGTTTTTGATGAACAAAATGAAGATGAATGTTAAAAGCATTATGAAAACTAAGCCACCACAGAAAGTTAGCTGCTGAACCCAGTAGAGAGGGAGCACTTTGCAGACAAGGTCTGATCCTTAATCACCACTGGGGTCCTAGTGCCTCAGACTGTGACATGTATAGCATAGTAAAGAGAAAGGAAAACCCGTGCAAATTTGTAAGTTACCCTCCCCAACTGCCTCCCTAAGAAGGTGAACTGTGTCATGGAAGGTGATAGGTAAGGAGATGCAGTGGTGGAGGACCTGGGACAGAGTTGGATTGCTCTACAAGAGAAAAATGAAAAATAACATAGTGGAGAATATTGGGATAGGGGTGGGGCCAGGGGAAATTTAACAGTGGGTGAATGGATAGTGGGAAGGGGGAGGTGATGGTGGCTACACTGTCTATGGGGTGGGTTATGAAGTTTTCTAATATGGTGGTAAGGTTATGGGCCCTCTTCTGGGTCTCCCTGTGAAACTTCCAGTAAACACATGGCTTGCTACTGCTTTGTGAAAAGGGCTTGCATTTGGGGGTTTCGCAGCTGGTCTGAAGTTAGATCTCAGGATGCCCATGGGAGACCTGCCATATTCTGGGATGTATCGCAAAAGAAAACCCCTTTCTTTCCATGGCTGGTATGAGATCTTATACACCTTGACTTGAGTCTATAGTCTGACACTGCCAGATACTGGGTCATACTTTACAACTTACCCAAATCTTTATGAAGTTATTTACTCTCATTCCCTTTGAACTGTATCAACATACACTGCCACTTTGGAGAAGGGGGAGAACAGAGGGGAGGCTAGAAAGAAAATCCCAAATACAACCCTAAATCTACATCAGATTTTCCTTTTAGCCAAAACCTATTTGGTATTCAGCAGAAATTTTGAGTCTAGTATTTGACATAATTTAATAGTGCACATTAATGACTACAATTTTCCCCTGTAGTCAGGATACTAAGAAAATGAGGAGTGTTTCATCTACACCACACAAAATAGTAACCAGGGCAGACCTGCAAACAACAGTGAAGAATGAAGGTCCATGAGGGCCAACAGTTTGTCATTAACTTCAGATTTAGGCACATAGCACTCCACAATTTAGAAAGTTATTTTATATTTGTTATGTCCCTTTATCCTCACAACATTGCCATGTGGTTGATAATATTGTCCCTATTGTGCAGGGCCTGACACTGAAGTTGGAGAGGTTTGGAGATAGGAAATGGTTCATGTCTGAGGATAAAATGCATATATTTTTTTTAAGTTCAGTTTTTAAAATGTAATATTTGGGGTTGGAGTGGATGGGGTGGAGAGGCAGGCAGCTAGCCCAGCAGATTCATTCACCAGACCTCCCATTTCCCTTCCCTGTACATTCTTATCTCTGGGGACATTTTTAGCTAGTTCTAGCCCATCTCCCATTATTTGTTTTGGATGGGGAAATGGCCGGCTATCAACCAAAGCTCAAAGTTCTAGTTTCTCCTTTCATTGCACTGCATTTTTTCTGGAAAGTGACTTTCCAGAGAGGTGCCACATATCCCAGGCTTCTTTGCATGTAGGCCAAACCAATTATGAAATCTCATGAAGGGAATGGAAACAGAAGTAATGAATATCACCAAGGACCAGGTATGTGAGAAGTGTGTGTGCCTCCTCCACATTTCCTCTTCATTCCCTCTGAGGGGATGGAGAGCATTCTGAGGCCCTGAAGGATTATGGAGACACAATGGAAAAAACCTGGGTGGAGGAAAGCTATAGTAGACCACTATGTGGATGAAACATAAAGTTCTATTTTGTTAAGTTTACATGTAGAGATTTATTTGTCAAAGCAGTAGTTGCTACCCTAACTAAAACAGGTGGTCTCACATCTTGTTATGGAATGTGGGAATGATTTGTACCAATTGTGTTGTGGTTCCCACCAAAACTGAAACAGAAAGAATACCATTTTTAAAAATGTACCTAAATTTGGGGGCACCTGGGTGGCTCAGTCATTAAGCATCTGCCTTCGGCTCGGGTTGTGATCCCAGGGTCCTGGGATCGAGCCCCGCGTCAGGCTCCCTGCTCTGCAGGAGGCCTGCTTCTCCCCCTCCCACTCTCCCTGCTTGTGTTCCCTCTCTCGCTGTGTCTCTCTCTGTCAAATAAATGAAAAATCTTAAAAAAAATGTACCTAAATTTTAACATCCTTTCATCTATGAGAAGGCCTTGCATTAAGAAAATATGAATTTAAATAATAATTTCACTTAGGCTGAGAGTATATTATCTATCACAAGATATTTCACTGTATGTGATAACTTACCCAGGTGAAGGAAAGTCATAGTAAAAGCATACACATTTAAACTACACAATGGTACATGTGTGTTAAAAATGTATGCATCTGAGGGTATTCCATTTTCCAAGGTACAGAACTCCAGGGCCTGGATTACTCATTTGCATTAAGTTGAACCCCCCAGAGCAACTTTGTATTCTGGAAAAAAAAAATGTGAATTTCATGATTGAAGACTTCTTTAACTTTCATATGTTTGATTTTCATAAATTATATAGTGACAGAATTAAATCTTAACCATCTGAATTTGGATGGACTCTCATACATGGGTTGACAGCATCAGGGGCTCTCATGGGTGTAGTAGTTTCATTTGATAAACCACAGTGTTTATGGAACTCTTTATGTGTTTGTTATTTTATGCTTTAAAAATAAATTATAACAGGAAAATGAAAGTGCTGATACTAACAAAAATATTGGTCCCATAAATGTAATATAATTATGGCCAAGCTAGAATTGATCAAGTGTGATCACTTCTCAAATGGTGTGAATCTCCATCTCAAATGGACTTTCAAATATGGTTGAATTACAAAGAAAAAGAACAAGATTAAATGTAATGTTTTAAATATATTGTGCCCAAAAGGCACAATGTATTTAGAGATATTATAGTATTTTTCAATCTCTGGCATGAAACACACAACCACCCAACCACCACCACAACCAAAACTGTAATACTCTTGTTTATTTATAAATGTTTTTATGCATGTTTTCAAGAACATATTATTTACATAAAATAGATGTTTCTAATGTGTTTCACCCCAGAGGCTAAATGCCAGATTTGTAGCCCAGTGCTTGTAACTATGTAGGCACAGAGGACCTGAATGTAATCTTTTCTCCACTGCACATTCTGTAAACTGGCATTATATCCCCCACTCTATTGAACGTTTTCTTTGTCCCAGATTTTTAAAAAATATCCACTGCCCTTGTTGAGTATGAATTTGTAACCTGTGTCAAATTCTAGTGTTCAGAGGTGAGGTGGGGAGTAGGGGGACACAGGGAGGCCAGATAAAATGCTGAGCACATATCAGGCACTATGTCAGGGACTGTGATTACTGGAAGATATTCCTCTCCCATCTGTCCTAGGAGAAGAGGACAAGTAGATAATCAGTGTACAGTGAGACTACATCTAAAGCACATGAATGTACAGGTGCCCTGGAAACCTAAGAGGAGGTTATGAACTTGCAAACAGCCAGTGTTCATAGGTAGCAAAATTCACAGCATCCCTAAAGAGTAAAATGTGTAAGCTGAGTTTGGAGTGTTTAGTTCAGCGGATAGAGTATGCATTCATTTCCTCTTCCTCCAGAAGATGACAGAAAAGAGGCATATGAGGAAATAAAATCCTGTAAGGGGGGCGCCTGGGTGGCTCAGTCATTGGGCGTCTGCCTTCAGCTCAGGTCATGATCCCAGTGTCCTGGGATCAGGCCCTGCATAGGACTCCCTGCTCCGCAGGAAGCCTGCTTCTCTCTCTCCCACTCCCCCTGCTTGTGTTTCCTCTCTAGCTGAGTCCCTCTCTGTCAAATAAATAAATAAAATATTTTTAAAAAATCCTATAGGAATTGGGGTAGAATGGAGGGATATCAGAGGAGGAAGAGTTGTGAGGAATTTCTGAAATGTTGAATGTGGATAGTGTGCTGATGATGGGGGTGCACAGCTCAGAGCTGACACAGGAGAAGGCTCTGGGGAAGGCAGAAGCTCCCATTTGAAGACTAGGGGAAAATGCCACTCCATAATTGGCAGGTACAGCAATTTTAAAAAGAATGGGCCAAAATAGAAATATTTACCTAAAGAAATGCCTAGTTAATGTCTAAGCAAGTTGTTCTCCCTGGTATGCACACATATAGCAAGGGAGTTCCCATGAAGATATTGAGTTATCTGCTTGTAAGTGGCAGCTAGCCCTTCTGAGTAGAATCCTCTTGTGCCCCCTTATATGGACTTGTAGGATGAAGTCAGCACAGCCTCAGGCCTGCCCATCCCCATCCCTCCAGGTAAACCTGCTAGTGGACAAGATATACCTACCTACCCACACAGAGCTCAAAGTCCAGAAATAATATAGAAAACCCACAGTACTCTATTTATAAATAGTTTTAGGTGATTAAGAATCAGCAGCTACTCAAGGGTAAACAATAGCACAGAGGAGAGCCCAAAATGAATAGAGGTTCTAGCTAACATTGAGCACTTTTCTAAAGATTTTGCAGATATTAGCTTATATAATTTTCACACCCACTTTTTGTTTTTTGGGTTTTTTTTTTTAGATTTTATTTAAATTCAAGTTAGTTAACAATAGTGCATTATTAGTTTCAGGGGTAGGATTTAGTGATTTGTCAGTTGCATATAACACCCAGTGCTCATTACATCAAGTGCACTCCTTAATGTCCACCACCCAATTACCCCTTCCCCCCACCCACCTCCCCATGCTCAGTTTGTTCCCTATAGTTAAGAGCTTCTTATGGTTTTCCTCCCTCTCTGCTTTATCTTATTTTATATTTCCTTCCCTTCCTCTATGTTCATCTGATTTCTTTCTTAAATTCCACATGAGTGAAATCATAGTATTTATTTTTCTCTAACTGACTTATTTCGCTTAGCACAATATACTCCAGTCTCATCCACATTGTTGTAAATGGCAAGGTTTCATTCCTTTTTAGGGTTGAGAGTAATATTCCATTATATATACACAGCACATCTTCTTTATCCATTCATCAGTTGATGGACATTTGGTTGCTTTCCACATTTTGGCTATTGTGGACATTGCTGCTATAAATATTGGGTGCATGTACCCTTTTGAATCACCATTTTTGTATCCTTTGGGTAAGTACCTAATAGTGCTATTCCTAGATTTAGGGTAGTTCTATTTTTAACTTTTTGCAAAAGACATATCATTAACTTTTTGTGAACCTTCATACTATTCTCCACAGTGGCCACACCAGCTTGCATTCCCAACAGTGTAATGAGATACCCCTTTGTCCACATCCTCGCCAACATCTGTTGTTTCCTGATTGGTTAATTTTAGCCATTCAGACCAGTGTGCGGTGGTATCTCATTGTGATTTTGATTTGTATTTCCCTGATGATTAGTGGTGTTGAGTATTTTTTCATGTGTCTATTGGCCATTTGTATGTCTTCCTTGGAGAAATGTCTGTTCATGTCTTCTGCCCATTTCTTGATTGGATTTTTTTGTTTTTTGGGTGTTGAGTTTGAAAAGTTGTTTATAGATTTGGGATATAGCCCTTTATCTGATATGTCATTTGCAAATGTCTTCTCCCATTCTGTAGGTTGCCTTTCACGTTGGTTGACTGTTTCCTTTGCTGTGCAGAAGCTTATCTTAATGAAGTCCCAATAGTTCATTGTTGCTTTTGTTTCTGTTGCCTCTGGAGATGTGTCTAGTAAAAAGTTGCTACCAATAAGGTTGAAGAGGTTCCTGCCTGTGTTCTGCTCTAGGATTTTGATGGATTCCTGTCTCACATTCAGGTCTTGCATCCATTTTAAATTTATTTTTGTGTACGGTGTAAGAAAGTGGTCCAGTTTCATTCTTCTGCATGTGACTGTCCAGTTTTGCCAACATCATTTGTTGAAGAGACGGTCTTTTTTTCCATTGGATATTCTTTCCTGCTTTGTCAAAGATTAGTTGACCATAAGGTTGAGGCTCCACTTCTGGGTTCTCTATGTTTTTCCATTGATCTATGTGTCAAGACAGTACCACACAGTCTTGATGATTACAGCTTTGTAATAGAGCTTGAAGTCTGGAATTATGATGCCACCAGCTTTGGTTTTCTTTTTCAACATTCCTTTGGCTATTCAGGGTCTTTTCTGGTTCCATACAAATTTGTTCCAGCTCTGTGAAAAATACTGGTGTTGTTTTGATAGGGATTGTATTGAATGGGTAGATTGCTTTGAGTAATATAGACATTTTAACAATATTTGTTCTTCCAATCTGAGAGCATGGAATGTTTTTCCATTTCTTTGTGTCTCTCTTGATTTCTTTCACAAGTGTTCTATAGTTTTCAGAATACAGATATTTTGCCTCTTTTTTAGTTTTATTCGTAAGTATCTTATGGTTTTTGATGCAATTGTAAATGGAATCCATTTCTTGATTTCTCTTTCTGCTGCTTCATTATTGGTGTATAGAAATTCCACAGACTTCTGTGCATTGATTTTATATCCTGCAATTTTGCTGAATTCCTGTATCAGCTCTAGCAGTTATTTGGTGGAGTCTTTCAGGTTTTCTACATAGAGTATCATGTCATTTGGGAAGAATGAAACTTTGACTTTTTCCTTGCCTATCTGGGACGCCTTTTATTTCTTTTTCTTGTTTGATTGCTGAGGCTAGGACCTCCAGTAATATGTTGAACAACAGTGGTGAGACTGGCCATCCCCGTCATGTTCCTGACCTTAGGGGAAAAGCTCTGTTTTTCCCCATTGAGGATTATAATAGCTGATGTTGAGGTATGTTCCTTCTAGCCCTACTTTGTTGAGAGTTTTTATCAAAAAAGGAGAGGCTGTATTTTGTCAAATGTTTTTTCTGCATCTATTGAGAGGACCATATGGTTCTTATCCTTTCTTGTACTAATGTGATGTATCACATTTATTGATTTGCAAATGTTGAACCACGCTTGCAGCCCAGGAATTAATCCCACTTAGTGGTGCTGAATAATCCTTTTAATGTACTGTTGGATCCAATTAGCTAGTATATTGTTGAGAATTTTTGCATCCATGTTCATCAGGGATATTGGTCTATTGTTCTCCTTTTTAGTGGGATCTTTGTCTGGTTTTGGGATTAAGGTAATATTAGCCTCATAGAATGAGTTTGAAAGTTTTCCTTTGCTATTTTTTGGAACAGCTTCAGAAGAATAGGTATTAATTCTTCTTTAAATGTTTGGTAGAATTCCCCTGGGAAGCCCTCCAACCCTGGATTCGTGTTTGTTGGGAGATTTTTGATAATTGAATCAACTTCTTTACTGGTTATGGGTCTGTTCAGGTTTTCTATTTCTGTTACAATTTTGGTAGTTTATATTTTCTAGCAAATTATCCATTTCTTCCAGATTGCCTAATTTGTTGGCATACAATTGCTCATAGTATTCTCTTATAAATTGTTTGTGGTTGGCAGTGTTGTTTGTGATCTCTCTTCTTTCGTTAGTGATTTTATTTAGGTCCCTTTTTGTTCCTTTTTGATAAGTCTGGTTAGGGTTTTATCAATCTCGTTAATTCTTTCAAAGAACTAGCTCCTAGTTTTGTTGATCTGTTCTACTGCTTTGTTTTTTTTTTTTAATTCCTTTATCATTGATTTCTGTTCTAATCTTTATTATTTATCTTCTTCTGCTGGATTTAGGTTTTATTTGCTGTTATTTTTCCAGCTACTTTAGGTGTAAGATTAGGTTGTGTATTTGAGAGCTTTCTTGCTTCTTGAGGAAGACCTGTATTGCAATACACTTCCTCTTAGCCTTTGCTGCATCCCATAGGTTCTGAACTGTTGTGTTTTTCATTTTCATTTGTTTCCATGTATTTTTAAAATTCTTCTTGTATTTCCTAGTTGGCCCATTCATTCTTTAGTAGGATGTTCTTTAACTCCATGTATTTGTGATCCAAATTTTTTCTTGTGGTTGACTTCAGGTTTCATAGCATTGTTATCTGAAAATATGTATGGTATTATCTCAATCCTTTTGTACCAATTGAGGCCTGATTTGTGACCCAGTATGTGAACTATTCTGGAGAATTATCTATGTGCAATCAAAAAGAATGTGTATTCTGCTGCTTTCGGATGAAATGCTTTGTATATATCTGTTAAGTCCATCTGGTCCAGTGAGTCATTTAAAGCCCTGTTTCCTTGTTGATCTTTTGCTTACATGATCTGTCCATTGCTATGAGTGGGGTGTTAAAGTCCCCCTACTATTATTGTATTAGTATTAATGAGTTTCTTTAAGTTTGTTATTAATTGATTTACATTATTGGCTACTCCCAAGTTAGGGGTAAAAATATGTACAATTGTTAAATCTTCTTGTTGGATAGACCCCATCATTATGATATAGTGTCCTTCTTCATCTCTTATTTACAGTCTTTGTTTTAAAATCTAGTTCATCTGATATAAGTATGGCTACTTCAGCTTTCTTTTGATGTCCGTTAGCTTGATAAATAGTTCTCCCCTCCCTTACTTTTAATGTGGAGGGGTCTTTGGGTCTAAAATGGGAGTTTCTTGTAAGCAGCAGAATTATCATTATAAATTAGTCCATTTACATTCACAGTAATTATTGAAAGATATGAATTTAGTGCCATTATATTACCTGTAAAGTCGCTGTTCCTGTAGATTGTCTCTGTTCCTTTCTATTCTTTTTTACCTTTGGTCTCTCCTTCCTGCCCCTTTAATATCTCTTGCAGGGCTGGTTTTATATTCACAAGTTCCTTTATTTTTCCCATTTAGCATGTTGTATATATCATGCCACTCATTTCTGGCCTGCCAGGTCTCTGTGGATGGGACTGTTGCCTAACCTTATGTGTCTACCTTTAGAAGTTAAGGACAATTTTTTTCCCTAGCTACTTTCAGAATTCTCTCTTTATCTTAGTATTTTGCAAATTTCACTATGATATATCTTGGTGTTGACCTGTTTTTGTTGATTTTGAGTTGAGTTCTCTGTGCCTTTTGGCCTTGAATGCCTATTCCTTCCCCCAGATTAGGGAAGTTCTCAGGTAGAATTTGTTCAAATAAACCTTCTGCCCTTTTCCCCCTGTTCTTCTTCTGGGACTCCTATGATATGGATATTATTTTGCTTTATGGAATCACTGAGTTCCCTAAGTCTACTTTCATGATCTAACAGTTTTCTTTCCCTTTTCTTTTCAGCTTCATTATTTTCCATAATTTTATCTTCTAGATCACCTGTTGTCTTCTCTGCCTCTTCATTGTGATTATATCCAAACTGTTTTGCATTTCAGTTATAGCATTTTTTTTTATTTCCATCTGACAAATTTTTAGGTCTTTTATCTCTGCAGCAAGGGTTTGCTATCTTCTATGCTTTTTGCAAGTCTGTCTAGTAGTCTTATGACTGTTGATCTAAATTCTTTTTCAAATATATTGTTTGCATCTGCTTTCAGCAAGTGTCTGGCTGTGATATCTTCCTGACCTTTCTTTTGGCGAGAATTCTTCCATCTTGTCATTTTGGATAAGTTTCTATCTTTTGCCTATTATGAAAGCTTGTTATATTTCCTGCACCTCACAGTAATGCTATATTAAAAATAGGTCAGGGGCACCTGGGTGGCTCAGTCATTGGGTCTCTGCCTTTGGCTCGGGTCATGATCCTGGGGTCCTGTGATCAAGCCTCACATCAGGCTCCCTGCTCAGTGGACACCTGATTCTCCCTTTCCCACTCCCCCTGCTTGTGTTCCTTCTCTCGCTGTGTCTCTATCAAATAAATAAATAAAATCTTAAAAAAATAGGTCATACACTGTCCAGGGCCTGGCACTTCATGAAGTGTTTCTGGTGTATGCTGTGTGTACTCTGCTTTTGCATTTTGGCTGATTTTTCCCTACTGGTCAGTCCTCTGCAAAGTTCCTTCTTGCTTGCAGTGGGGAGTGCTTGGACCTTTATCTAGGTGTGCTTTGATTTGTTTGTTGAAAAAAGTCTGGGAAAAAAAGGAATGAAAGAAAAAAAGAGAAAAGGGAAAGGAACAAATAACAACAAAAAACCCAGACCATCAAAAAACAAAAGCAAAAACAAACCTATAAGACTGATTCCAAACAAAAAGGAAAAAAAAATAAAAGAAAAAAGGCTGATCAAAGAAAGAGAGAGAGAAGGTAATGAAAAAGCAAACTAACAAACAAAAAATTGTAAGCCTGATTCCAAGGGAAAAAGAAAAAAAAAATACAGTCTGGTCGTAATTGAATTGAAGGGGACACTTTGAAGCACTGTATGATCAGTAGATTTGGTGCATGTGGCATGCTGCCTATTTTGCTCTTCTGGGGGAGGGGACCCACTCCACTGGCTCAGTCAATCCTGCCCCAGCAAAAAATGCACTTGCCAAGCACAGGGGTCAGGGTTGGTGTAAATGGCTCCCACCTTCACTGGGAGCCACTATGTTGCTCTCTGATGTCCAGCCATGTTGGTTGCAGGGGTAAAATGGTGACTCCCCACTCTCTAGATCCCAGATGGGGGAGGTCTCACACACTTTGCTGTTCAGGAAGCCCTCACAGAAAAATAAGGGCCATCAGTGTGCCTGACACCCAGCTCTCCTGTGTTTTATTTCTGGTGTGACTGGGATTCAAAGCTCCAAATCTTTATAAAATAGTTGGCCCATTCAGATCTGCCCTCTTCCAGGTTTGAGGCTTGCTGTGGTCTGACTTAGTGTCCTTTGTCCCAGAAAAATAGTCCCATGCCTGTGTGGTGTCCGGATTCTGTGCTGTCCAGCCTCTGTGCACACCTTTGTTCATTGTCGATGAAAGACTGTTTGCTGGCACCTGCAGTCTTTTGTCCTTGGAGAGGCAATATACCCTATTCTCAGTGTACTCCAGGAAGGGGAATGATCTTTCCCAGTGTGACCTCAGAGATCCCTACACCATTTTTTGTGCATTCCAGGGCCAGAACCCTCCTTTTCTCCAAGAGCACAGGCAACAGCTCCCCTCCAGTGAAAGTTGAGCATTTTCAAATTCTCTGAGCTTGAATTCCACTCACTGCTTGCAAAAAATCTGAACGATTCAATTCCCACAGCTACCCAGTCTGTGGTCCAAGGGGTTTTTCTTCCTATGCGAACAGACACCACTCTCTCTCAACCCCTCTGTCCCACTCTCCCTCTCTCCCTTTTATCTCCCCATAGAAAGCGTTCCCTCCCCTACACAGCATGGCAAGTTTTCTCTCTGCCAATCACTTACATGCACATCATACCTATCACGCTGTCTCCCACCAACTGTGGAAATCCTTCTTTCAATCCTCAAATCAATTTCCTGAGTTTCCAAGTGATCTGACCTCAACACAGCTGTGTTTGAAGGATGAGGAAAGCCTAGGGTCTCTCTACTTCTCCTCCATCTTAACTCCTTGAGGTGGTTTTTTACAAGTGAGGAAACCAAGGTACAAAGGCAGGTACCTTGCCCCAGATCAAAAAAACTAGTAAATGCTATAATGCACACCCAGGTTCTTAACCACTATAGTTTCCTCTCATGATCAATGAAACATTGTGACTTTGGAGAGGACAGAGCAAATTGAAGGGAGGTAAATTTAGATCTAATGTGTTCTTGGGGCACCTGGGCAGCTGAGTCAGTTAAGTGTCTGACTCTTGATTTCGGCACAGGTCATGATCTCAGAGTTGTGAGATCAAGCCCCATGTGGGGCACCACACTGGGTATGGAGCCTGCTTAAGATTCTCTCTCCCTCTGCCCCTCTCCACCCCCACACCCTGCTCAGCTCATGCACACACGTGCTCTCTCTCTAAAAAAGATTAAAAAATAATGTGTTCTCACTACATAAATAAATAAATGAGTTGATGGATGTGTGAATTAACTTGATTTTGGCAATCATCTCACTATATATACATATCTAAACCATCACACTGTATACCTTAAATATACACAATATTTGTCTACTGTATCTTAATACAGCTGAAAAAAATAAAAGGACTTCAAATAATTTCCTCAGAAAAATTTAAGATGTCACATTTATGTAAAAAAAAGAGAACAAATTTCTATATGTAAGAAATAATATGAAAACAAAAACAAATCATTGAGAGCTAAAAATATGATGGCTAAAATAAAAATATAGTTAAAAGTCTGAAAAGTCAACAAATGTCCCAAAATATAAAGCAAAAAGCAAAGAGGTAGAAAAGAAAAAGAAAGCCCAAGAAGGCTAAAAATACAATCAATCCATCTAGAGGGCAACAGGCATCAATAAATGTTCTAGAAAGAGAATAGAAGTGGCTAGAGAAGATATACAAGAGTAAAAAGAAGACCATTTCATAAAACTGAAGGATATCTGGAGTTTTCAGATTTAAAGTGTCCACTGATTTCTTGGTAACACGAATACAAAATGACAAACACAAAAACTTCTCCCCAAAAAATTTTAAAACACCAAGTGTCAAGAGAAGTTACCAAAACTTCCAGAAATGAACCAAAAAATTCAGACTGGCACATAAATCTTTCATTGGCACTACTAGGCATAAGAAGACAGAGGCATAATGCCCTGTGCCCCCTAGAGGCCAACGTCTATGGGCTACTTTGCTCCCTGGCTTTTAGTTGGGTTTTAACAATAAGAGGCACCAGCAGGAGATTGACAAGGAGAAGGAGAATGGAGTCAAGATATTTATCTCCACAGCATGCTCCCTGACAGATAATTGAGTATTGGCTGTGTCTCTCTATCAAGACCATAGCTTCTGGGTGCCTGGGTGGTTCACTCGTTAAGCATCTGCCTTTGGCTCAGGTCATGATCCCGGGGTCCTGGGATCGAGCCCCACATCGGGCTCCCTGCTCGGCGGGAAGCCTGCTTCTCCCTCTCCCACTCCCCCTGCTTGTGTTCCCTCTCTCACTGTGTCTTTCTGTCAAATAAATAAACAAAATCTTAAACAAACAAACAAACAAAAAATCATAGCTCTTGTCAGGAAAGCCTTCTCCATTCATCTACTTTCTTAGGGCCTGAAGTGGACATAGCTCACTGCTCTTGCCTGCCCTGAAGTATTCCACTATCCCTTTAAATTTTGCCCAAATCTTGCAATAATCTTTTTATCCAATTTTCCTCAATTGCATAGTTTGGGTGCTGAGTATTATATAGAGGATTTCAAAAGATAACAACTGCCACAACATCCTAGCATCTTCCTGGCCCATCAGCTAGAGATACCATTCAAAGAAGTTTTCTTTCAACTTCCAGACCTCTTTTGTACAAGTGATGTCACTACTAGGCAATTCTATATTAGTTAAACATACGTGGCAGTGATATTAGCCCAAGACTTTGATTAGTACCTTTGAGCATGTCTGATTTATTTTGCTTCGTTTGGATAATCAAAGGAAGTCCTCATTGTGATAAGGACTCAAATTTATTGCAGTATGTCTTAGCTCCATGAAAATTTAAAAAAAATCCAATCACAGAATTAAAACTTCAGAAATATACCCAACATATCAGAAAAGATAAAGATGGTGGTCCTGCTTAGTCCATAACTGGACTAGGAAGGAAGAGAAATCATGTTTAGGTCATTGGTTTCAAGAGAGAATACAAAGGAAGAAGCAGGTATTAAGAGAGTTGCAGTTATCTCTGTAATACAAGGAAATTGTACACCATATATTACACTATATATATGTATTCATTTCCATTTTTTAAAGTAAATGGTAACATACCATGCATGTTACTGCTTTTATTTTAAATCTCTTAAATATATCCTGGAGATCACTCCATATAGTGTATAAGATCTCTTTCATTTTACCTTTTTTTATATATGTGTGGCTTCTCAGCATAAGCAGAGTTGATAAGGAAAATTTTTAGATACATTATAGCTAACGAATAAAGGAGGCATGATGGATTAGAATACCCAACTGTAACCTCCTATGAAGGAGAAGATCTTTCCATGATCATCAATGGCTGCTAACAACACATGAAGGGAGACAATAAGGTATTATGGGCCTCCTAGCAATACAATCTCTGAAACAGTCTTGCCAAAAAACATCAAACCTGAACCTGACCAAGCATCTAGATTTAATTACCAATATATAGAAAACGCAGGGAACAAATGAGCATGTTAAATGACACCATAGTGGTACAATCACAAAATCCAGATTGTTGGAAGCTCTCCAGGACAAAATATCCAGTTTTTCCAATGAAAAACAGCATGAGTAATAACATCAACAACCAAAGAGAAAACATTGCAAGAAATAAAAAACACAGGGAGAGGGAGAAGGTAAATTAAAGGAAGTGTAAAAGATGTCAGCCAATCACAATGCAGTTTTGGATTCATATTCAAGCAGTTTAAACATTTATTTATTATCTATTTATTTATTTAGAAAAAGAGCAAAGGCCTTTATTTGGGGTCTCTGAATTGCAATTCAGGCAGCACAGATTACAGCCGCAACCAAAAAATATGTCACCTGTGTGGGGAAAGCTAGGGGTTTTTATGAGAAAGGGGAAGAGGGGCAATTACGTGACTTGAATAAAAGAAAAAAAAATTGTCGATTAGTACTACCAGGCTGAACAGCTTTTGGTTACACTTTGATGACCTGATCTGCGGTTGCTAGTGAAGGAAACTACTCCTGATAAGCATTAATTCCTCTGTCTTTGGAAAGCCCCCACTGACAGTGTTACAGGCCAGATGCCAGTCCCCCTGTTGACTCTAGGAGCAACTGTTCCTAAAACAAATGCTGTCTCTGGCCCAGTTCAAAGGTCTTTTTGCCCCATTCAAGAGTTCATTAGCTATTTATTTTAAAAAGAAAAATGGAGCTTCTTGTCTAGAAATTTTATACAGTTCTGCACTGGGGGGAAAGGAAAACGACCAGACGAGAAAAATATCTCACACTATGGGAGAGAATTAAAATGGTGCCACTTGACAGTACTGAGGGCCTATGTGAGCCAAGGCAGGCAGGGGAGACCTGCCTGGCAGGAGGTGACACTGAGGCGAAGCCCTGAATGGGAAATACTCTTGGCTCCAGGGAGTGGTATGCACTTGGAGTGACTTTCTACGGGGCTCCAGGTTCTGTTGGTTCCTCCTAGGGGTAGCCTTCTCAGTGCCCCGGGCCCTGCCCTTTTCCCCTTGCCCCTCCCCACCCTTCTTGTTTAAACATTTAAAGCATTTGTATGACAATTGAGGAAACATAAATACTGACTTGATGTTTGATGTTATTAAGGAATTATTTTTGATATTTTTAGGTGTGAAAGTTGTAGTGTGGTTATAATTACATTTTAAAAGTCTTTTATTCTACAGATACAGACTGAAATATTTATAAATGCAGTGACAGAAATCTGAGAGATGTTTCAAAATAATGTGGGACAGGATGCAGGAATAGGTTGGAACAGAAATGAAATAAGAGGGCGCATTTATCAGTAATTGCTGAAGCTGGGTAATTGGTACATGAGAGGTTAACTATACTAATCTCTCTACTTGTGTATATGTTTCAAATCTTCAATACAACTTTTTAGAATAAAAATTAAATAATCAAAAGAGAGCCTAAAAACAACGTAGAACAGAAAGGAACACAGAAAATATACAGTAACAGTCACCTTACAGGCAATACAATGGCACTAAATTCCTCTTTCAATAGTTACCCTGAATGTAAATGGGTTAAATGCCCCAATCAAAAGACACAGGCTATCAGATTGGATAAAAAAACAAGATCCATCAATATGGTGGCTGCAAGAGACTCATTTTAGACCCAAAGACACCCCCAGATTGAAAGTGAAGGGGTGGAAAACCATTTACCATGCTAATGGACACCAAAAGAAAGCTGGGGTGGCAATCCTTATATCAGACAAATTAGATTTTAAACCAAAGACTATAATAAGAGATGAGGAAGGACACTATATCCTACTTAAAGCATCTACCCAACAAGAAGATCTAACAATTGTAAATATCTATGCCCCGAACATGGAAGCAGCCAATTATATAAGGCAATTAATAATAAAAGCAAAGAAACACATCGACAACAATACAATAATACTGGGGGACTTTAACACCCCCCTGACTGAAATGGACAGATCATCTAAGCAAAAGATCAACAAGGAAATAAAGACTTTAAATGACACACTGGACCAAATGGACTTCACAGACATATTCAGAACATTCCATCCCAAAGCAACGGAATACACATTCTTCTCTAGTGCCCATGGAACATTCTCCAGAATTGATCACATCCTAGGTCACAAATCAGTTCTCAACCAGTACCAAAAGACTGGGATAATTCCCTGCATATTTTCAGACCAAACTGCTTTGAAACTAGAACTCAGTCACAAGAGGAAAGTCGGAAAGAACTCAAATACATGGAGGCTAAAAAGCATCCTACTAAGGAATGAATGGGTCAACCAGGAAATTAAAGAAGAACTTAAAATATTCATGGAAACCGAAGAAAATGAAAACACAACAGTTCAAAATCTTTGGGATGCAGCAAAGGCATTCCTGAGAGGAAAGTATATAGCAATACAAGCCTTTCTCAAGGAACAAGAAAGGTCTCAAATATACAACCTAACCCTACACCTAAAGGAGCTGGAGAAAGAACAGCAAATAAAGCCTAAGCCCAGCAGAAGAAGAGAAATAATAAAGATCAGAGCAGAAATAAATGCAATAGAAACCAGCCAAAAGAACAGTAGAACAGATCAATGAAACAAGAAGCTGGTTCTTTGAAAGAATTAACAAGATTGATAAACCCCTGGCCAGACTTGTCAAAAAGAAAAGAGAAATGACCCAAATCAACAAAATCATGAATGAAAGAGGAGAGATCACAACCAACACCAAAGAAATACAAACAATTATAAGAACATATGATGAGCAACTCTATGCCAGCAAAATAGATAACCTGGAAGAAATGGATGCATTCCTAGAGATGTATCAACTACCAAAACTGAACCAGGAAGAAATAGAAAACCTGAACAGACCTATAACCACTAAGGAAATTGAAGCAGTCATCAAAAATCTCCCAAATAACAAAAGCCCAGGCCCAGGTGGCCTCCCAGGGGAATTCTACCAAACATTTAAAGAAGAATTAATACCTATTCTTCTGAAACTGTTCCAAAAAATAGAAATGGAAGGAAACTTCCAAACTCGTTTTATGAGGCCAACAATCCCTTGATCCCCAAACAAGACAAAGACCCCATCTAAAAGGAGAATTAGAGACCAATAACCTTGATGAACACGGATGCAAAAATTCTCACCAAAATACTAGCCAATAGGATCCAAGAGTACATTAAAAGGATTATTCACCACGACCAAGCAGGATTTATCCCTGGGCTGCAACGTTGGTTCAACATCCACAAATCAATCAACGTGATACAATACATTAACAAAAGAAGGAACAAGAAACATATGATCTTCTCAATAGATGCAGAAAAAACATGTGACAAAGTACAGCATCCTTTCTTGATCAAAACTCTTCAGAGTATAGGGAGAGAGGGTACATACCTCAATATCATAAAAGCCATCTATGAAAAACCTACAGCAAATATCATTTGCAATGGGGAAAAGCTGAGAGCTTTCCCTCTAAGGTCAGGAACGCGACAGGGATGTCCACTCTCACCACTGTTATTCAACATAGTATTAGAAGTCCTAGCCACAGCAATCAGACAACAAAAAGAAATAAAAGGCATCCAAATTGACAAAGAAGTCAAACTCTCACTCTTTGCAGATGATCTGATACTTTATGTGGAAAACCCAAAAGACTCCACCCCAAAACTGCTAGAACTCATACAGGAATTCAGTAAAGTGACAGGATATAAAAATCAATGCACAGAAATCAGTGGCATTCCTATATACCAACAACAAGACAGAAGAGAGTCAAATCAAGGAATCGATCCCATTCACAACTGCACCCAAAACTATAAGCTACCTAGGAATAAATCTAACCAAAGAGGCAAAGAATCTGTACTCAGAAAACTATAAAATATTCATGAAAGAAATTGAGGAAGACACAAAGAAATGGAAAAATATTCCATGCTCATGGATTGGAAGAACAAATATTGTGAAGATGTCCATGCTACCTAGAGCAATCTACACATTCAATGCTAACCCCATCAAAATACCATCCATTTTTTTTCAAAGAAATGGAACAAATAAGCCTAAAATTTGTATGGAACTGGAAAAGACCCCGAATAGCCAGAGGAATGTTGAAAAAGAAAAGCAAAGCTGGCGGCATCACAATTCCAGACTTCAAGCTCTATTACAAAGCTGTCATCATCAAGACAGTATGGTACTGGCACAAAAACAGACACATAGATCAATGGAACAGAACAGAGCGCCCAGAAATGGACCCTCAACTCTATGGTCAACTCATCTTTGACAAAGCAGAAAAGAATGTCCAATGGAAAAAAGAGAGTCTCTACAACAAATCGTGTTGGGAAAATTGGACAGCGACATGCAGAAGAATGAAACTGGACCATTTCCTTACACCACACACAAAATAGACTCAAAATGGATGAAAGACTTCAGTGTGAGACAGGAATCCATCAAAGTCCTAGAGGAGAACACAGGCAGCCACCTCTTCAACCTCAGCCACAGCAACTTCTTCCTAGAAACATTGTCAAAGGCAAGGGAAGCAAGGGCAAAAATGAACTATTGGGACTTCATCAAGATAAAAAGCTTTTGCACAGCAAAAGAAACAGTCAACAAAACCAAAAGACAACTGACAAAATGGGAGAAAATAGTTGCAAATGACATATCAGATGAAGAGCTAGGATCCAAAATCTATATAAAGAACTTCTTAAACTCAACACCCAAAGAAATATGATCCAATTAAGAAATGGGCAGAAGACATGAACAGACATTTTTCCAAAGAAGACATCCAAATGGCCAACAGACACATGAAAAAGTGCTCAACATCGCTCGGTATCAGGGAAATCCAAATCAAAACCTCAGTGAGATATCACCTCACACCAGTCAGAATGGCTAAAATTAACAAGTCAGGAAATGACAGATGTTGGCGGGGATGCGGAGAAAGGGGAACCTTCCTACACTGTTGGTGGGAATGCAAGCTGGTGCAACCACTCTGGAAAACAGTAGGGAGGTTCTTCAAAACGTTGAAAATAGAGCTACCATATGATCCAGGAATTGTACTACTGGGTATTTACCCCAAAGATACAAATGTAGGGACCCGAAGGGGTACGTGCACCCCAATGTTTATAGCAGCAATGTCCACAATAGCCAAACTGTGGAAAGAGCCAAGATGCCCATCGACAGATGAATGGATGAAGAAGAGGTGGTATATATACACAATGGAATATTATGCAGCCATCAAAAGGAATGAGATCTTGCCATTTGCAACGACGTGGATGGAACTGGAGGGTGTTATGCTGAGTGAAATAAGTCAATCAGAGAAAGACATGTATCACATGACTTCAATGATATGAGGAATTCTTAATCTCAGGAAACAAACTGAGTGTTACTGGAATGGTTGGGCGTGGGAGGGATGGGGTGGTTGGGTGATAGACATTGGGGAGGGTATGTGCTACGGTGAGCGCTGTGAATTGTGCAAGACTGTTGAATCACAGATCTGTACTTCTGAATCAAATCAACATATTTTAAGAAAAAAGAAAAAGAAGAAGATAACAGGAGAGGAAGAAAAGGGGAGTATGTCAGAGGGGGAGACGAACCATGAGAGATGATGGACTCTGAAAAACAAACTGAGGGTTCTAGAGGGGAGGGGGGTAGGGGGATGGGTTATCCTGGTGATGGGTATTGAGGAGGGCATGTTCTGCATGGAGCGCTGGGTGTTATGAACAAACAATGAATCATGGAACACTGCACCAAAAACTAATGATGTAATATATGGTGATTAACATAACAATAAACAAAATTTTAAAAAACTAATGATGTAATATATGGTGATTAACATAACAATAAAAAATTAAAAAAATAAATAAAAATAAATGTATCAATATTCCCCAGCATTTAAAAAACCAAAAACAAAACAAAACTCTGCACACCCATGGGGATTGTACAAGGGGATGCGCACAGCTCCCAGCTTTGTCAAGTTCAGACGGAAGTCAGGATTTAGAGAAAGAAACAGGAAGACTATTTAGAGAAAGAAACAGGGAGAGTAGATCTTCCTGGCTCTTCTGATGCTCACAGAGTCATCATTTGAGTCAACTGTTGAGGCTTCTTTGAACAGAGGGACAAAGTGATGATATGCCAAGTTTGCCATAAAGTCCCAGATATCTATTTTTTTAAAGATTTTATTTATTTAGGGGTGCCTGGGTTGCTCAGTCGTTAAGCATCTGCCTTCAGCTTGGGTCATGATCCCAGGGTCCTGGGATCGAGCCCCGCATCGGGCTCCCTGCTCCACAGGAAGCCTGCTTCTCCCTCTCCCTCTCCCACTCCCCTTGCTTGTGTTCCCTCTCTTGCTGTGTCTCTCTCTGTCAAATAAATAAAATCTTTTAAAAAATTATATTAATTTATTGGGGCTGGGGGAGAGATCATGAGCAAGGAGGAGGGGCAGAGGGAGAAGCTGACACCCTACACAGGGAGCCCGACGTAGGACTCGATCCCAGGACCTTGGTATCTCAACCAGAGCTGAAGGCAGATGCTTAACTGACTGAGCCACCCAGGTGCCCCACTGAGCCACCCAGGTGTCCCCAGAAGTTTTGAGAGAAAGAACAGAGTGCTCTTTGCAAAACAGAGTGAGCTGGGTGCATGGAGCCCTGATGGTCAGGGAACACAGAGACCACCAATCTGAAACCTCAGACATCGCACTGCTCTTTGTAGATACAGATCTGATGCCCCCCATAAACATTTGTACCCCAAGTCAGTTGGCTGGGGCTATTGATTCACCCAGAGGCATATGTGTCTCCTACTCCAGACACTAATAATTACAACCCTACCCCATAAGGACTCTCATCGCCGTCTAACAGCCAAGGAAACAATACTGCTTACATATTTGGTTTTGTCCCTTGTGTGACTCTAGAACCACTATGACCAGTTTTCCATTCTTTCTATGCAGACCACATTTATATCATTAGATCAGAGGCAGAGGAGAACTTTGACAACTGCTTCTATGATCTCCGGCCCTGAAATTAGAGCCACTTAAGCAACCTGTGTACTGTGAAAACTGATGAAGTGTTAAAAGCTCTTATTGACACTTGATCTTGGGATTCCAGTGTTCCCATTATGTTCCCACAACTTGGAGCCTATTCCTACCACCCCTTTCAGGGAAAATAAATGGGAATGAATAGTGGGCAGACCAGTTTCCCAAAACCCTGGAAAAGCCACAGGGCAGCTATAATGAGCAGTGTGGTTCATGTTGGGGAGTCCTGGATAAACTAGACCTAATCCTCAATCACTTTCTTTACTGATAATTGGACCCAACAGGGCCACTCCAAATCATTTCTCTCTGTTCAGTTATTCTACAGTTCCATCCAAAGGGTCAGTTTAGGGCATAATTAAGCCAATTACTTTCTGAAAGACCATCATGACAACCATTACAGAAAATGATAGCAGGTCCCACTCATGCTGTGGGAATTATTAGCTTGTCAGCCTCAAGGCTCATGGAGACAAAGGATCAAAAAGATAGAGGAATTCAGTTTTTCACCAATTCATTCATTTTTTTTTTTTACCATGTGTAAAATCTATTATGAGCCAAAGAGTAGGAGCTAAAGACATAGTGGAGAACAATCTTACTCCCTGCCTTCATGGGGCTTATAGCTTAGTGGAAGACACAGAAGTCAATTAAATACTTACACTGTAAATATACTGCTACAGATGGAGCAATGAGATGTGATGTACAGTAAAGATCTATTTTATATCATGGGGCCCAGGAAGGGCTTTTTGAAGCTCAGACTAGCAGGATGAACAGGAGTTGGCTGGCCAACAGAGGTAGATGTGTCTTTCAAGTGGGTTTTTATACACACTGATTTTGGGGGGGAGCTGAAAAGAGGACAGTGTGGCCAGAGACCATGAGGTGACAAGGAGATGACCTGAGATAAGATCTGAAAGTGGCTGAGCCAGAGGGTAGTGACAGATGAGAAGAGGAATGTGGTGTAGCAGACAGAACATGGAAGCTGACATCAGGTGCCTAAATTCTGGAACCACTGGCTACACTGTGTTCTTCTCTCATGTGGACTCATCATGGATGTGCAGGGCCTGGGGTGAGGGGTTAAGGTGCATAGTGTACCTGGTCAAGTGTGATCTCTGCACTGCAGCAGATAGTTGTGGGACTAGGGGAGGGCAATGAAAATGAGGAAGAAATGGGACAAAGACTTTGAGACCAAAGCCCCTGGGATGTTTCTCAACCAAACCCTGGATGCCAAATGGGTTTTTATGTCACATGCCAACTGCACTGGAGCCAGTCTATGAGGCACTCAGATGCACTCAGCAATTCTAGCTTCCTGAGCTTTGGCCACCTGCCAATTCTCCATTCCCACAGATGTAAAGCTCCAACTTCCACTGCCTGCCACCTCATCTTCTAACATCCAGATGGGCTCAGCCTCCCGTGGGGAATGTCCTGGGCTGTGCCTGGGCCCACCACACTTGCTGTGATGAAACCTGTGGTGCTAGTGCCCTAGTTCAGCCCACTGGATTCATGGAGGCTCTGATTTCCTTGGTGGCTGCCTGGGGGAGGGGAGGTCAATTATTACAACCTGGAGGTGAATAGGCATTGAAGACCCACAAAGTGGACTTTGACCATTGAGAGGCAGGAAATGGAAATAAGTCGGAAGATAAACTCCTTGAGTTCTTCCCCTGAGATGGACTGTCTGGACGTGCTGTTTTCATATGTTCTCCCTGAAGCTATCCCATGTGACTGAGCAACCAGCTGGAGTTCTTGAGAAACTAGTCAGCTTGGTAACATGTCACCTGTATTTGCTTTCTCTCCTTCCTTGCTCCATTTCCTTTACCCTCGCTTTGCTTGCTGGACCTGAACCTCCTAATAAAGCATTAGCATGCTGGCTTTGCTGAGTGTTCTCTTTCTTGTGTTGAGAGGAATCTGAGCTAAGCCTAGATCTAATGAAAAAGAGCAAGGTCTACCACAGGTGAAAGAAGAGGTGAACAGCATCCGTTATCCCTGAACTAGCTCCTTCTATGGTTAATACCTGCTTAACATCAACAGTCCCTAAACACACTTGGGAACACAGAGAAGGTACAATTCAACTTGCCTCCAAACTGGAAAAGTAAAATAGGAAAGAAACATGTGATCCTGGGAATATCATAGCTAAGAGCAAATTAGGCAATCCCTCCATGTCATTCAGCATGCACTATGGTAGAGGCTAAAAAACAAACCATGGAAAAGATGGATAATAATAGTATACTCAGTTACTGTGTGCCAGGCACAGTAGTAAGATCTTCACACGCCATCTCGTTTAGTCATCATCTCAGTACTATAAGGCATAGATTCGTAAAACCTCCTATTACAGACCCAGAGAGGTTAAGCAACTAGTCTAAGGTTGCACAGCTAAGAAGGCAGAGGTAGGCTTTGGGCCCAAGTAGTCTGGGTCCAGGGTCCATGCCCCTAACTGGAGCACTGTGCTGCTCAATAGAGCTCTCTGCTAGCAGAGAAGGCTTGACTCCCAAGCAGACACAAGCATCATTGTGATAATATCCCTATTCCCAGAGGCTAATAACAAGGAGGGAGATTAGCCCTTTCTGTAGCTTGTCCCTTAGAAGACTCAGGATCAGAACTCAGAGTCAGAGAGGCAGAAACTGACAAGGTAGGGAAACAAGCTATAGGAGTTGTGGAGGACTGTTCTTATTTTAGAAATTAAAGAACGATTATCTCCAATATCCATTAGAAATGCTCCTCTACTCTTTCTACCTCACATATTGTGGGGTACTCTGAGATATAACTTCAGCACTTCATTACCCATTTCCAAAGTTCAATAGATGTGATTGCCACAGACATGCAGTGGCCTTAGTAAAGAGGAAGAGTCTAGGGTTTGATAACGGATAACATGTCCTCTATCTTAGAAAGGTTATTCTCTAAGGAGTAACCCTTTCAGAGAAATATTCTCTACAAATATAGGGCCAGAATTAGTATCTTAATGCTAATTAAGAGAGAAGGAAGACTAGTAGCTTACTACGTGGACATCAGCAGTTCCATCAGAACCATCAACATGCAGAGACCAATGTGGGACTCTCCACAGCGTGGTCAACTTGCCAGGTTGAAGACAGACAACCTCTATGAAGGGAGTGACTTTAAATAGTTAATTTTTCCCCTCCATTGTTGCTTATTAACATGGGAATCTGATTAGAAATTAGATTCTCTGTGAGAGCTTCAACTTATAATTTAAGAACTTTTGCTGTGCAACCATTGCAAAACAATTACATAAAGATTAATTAGCAAATTCCCGAAACAGTAGTAAACAGCAAAGTAGTTTAATTAAAACCATTATCTCCAAAATCTGAACGTTAATAACAGTTGTAGCCCAGGGAGGAATAAGAGACACGCCAACAGAGGGTGAGGGAAAGCGGAGAATGTCCTTTGACACCAGTACTCAGCCTGCCCACACTTCCACATCTGCTGTCCTGCTTAATTACTCCGGAGAACTCTCTGGCCACTGCATCTTGCAAGGTCCTAGGTTTCTCCTCTGGGCCTCTGTGGCTGTGGCTTTGAGATCTCCTGCAGACCAACCTGTTACAATCAGCCTGCCTCCAATAAGAGGCCTTTAATCTTCAAAAGAGAGAGGCAGCAGGTGGTGCAAATAATAAGACTTTCTAGAGGGGAATTCATAACATTTGGATTGTCAAAAAACATCTGTAACAGTGACTCCTGTCTTTCAGAAGACACTGATAAATTTTACCCAAACCCAGACCCCTCATCACAGACTCTGAATGAAGAGTTTGGCAAAGGAACCTAATATGAATGAAATTTAACAATAGCACTATTTAGTGAGCACACACACTGAGCCCCCATTCATTTCCTTTATGATCTCATATTGTCACAAGAATCTTACAAAGCCACATTAGCTTTGTGGGGGTTTTTTGGTTAAGTTTTTACTTTAATTCCAGTATAGTTAACACACAGTGTTATATTAGTTTCAGGTGTACAATATAGCGATTCAACAACTCCACATTACCTTTATTCTTAAGCAGAGTGACCTGCTTAGCCTAGGGCATGGGGAGCCTGCTCTTTCCCACTCCAGGCCCATTTATTTTCCTCCATACCACACAGAGATCCCCTTTGGTGGTGCAACAAGGTAAACATTTAACCCATTTAAGGCAAAGACTTTTTTCGCACTGTGAGCCTGGCATGATTTACAGCATAGACTTGACAATGATCAATTTCTCCGAAGTCCTCCATCAGTAGATGAACCTAACTCAGAGAAACCTTGCCCTCAACCAGAACAGCCAATGTCTGTGCAACTCCACACGGAGCACCAGCTACTTATAAAGGGCTAGCCTGGCCATGGGGTCCCTAAGGAGCAGTCCCTAAGGAGCAGGGTGGGAGCTGTTTCTCCCCCACCCCTTCTAGTCCTTGATTTAGGTACTCTGTCATGGGCAGTGGCTTAGAAGCCACTGGCTCACTGTACTAGTTCCATCCACCTTGCCTCACCCTCACAGGGGACTGTGAGGGACTGACATATTAATGTGGCTTCTTCCTAATAACACAAGGCCCTGCCCTATACCAGCAGAGTCAGACTGTCTGCTGCATCCTGGTTTCTTATTCTGCTGCACTCCAGAAATTATGCAAATCACAGCTATTAGTATATAACAGCTTCTGCAGATTTCAGGAGGAAAAGGAAAAAAAAAAAAGCACTACCACAAAATCCCTGTGCTTGGTTAAAAGACCATGAATCTCCCCATTCTCCTCATTCATTCTTGTCAATATGATATTTATGCATCTGAAGCCTGTTTTTTAGTCATATGAATATCTATAAAAGAGACATCAGTCAGTCAGCAGAAACCTCTGGAACAGCAACCATGAAAGAGAATAAGGGAAAAGCCCAACTCGAGCCAGGACAGAGGGAACAGGGAGATGGGCTGGATGGGGGACATTGTCCCAAAAGGCCTGGGCAGGGGTCTGGCTTTAAAAGACCTCGATGGGAGGGGAGGCAAGGCTCACTCTGATGTTGGACAGATTTGGCCCCAAATCTACTCTGAGCACTCTCTGCTGTCCTTTGCTCCTTGGCTCCCCTTTCCTTCATCTGGCTCACTAGACAGGAAGCTTTCCAGGACAGGAGCTGTGTCAATCACCCAGTTCCCCTGTAGCCCTGAGCACTGCTCAGGCACAAGGAAGTGCAGCGTGAAATCAGGCACCCACGGTGCCATCATGTCAATGAGACAAGACAACAGTGCCATTATCAGTCACAGACCCTGAAGGAGCAGGAGCACATCAACATTCAGAAGGTTTAATGATATAACATTTCACAAAGGTCTGAGTGGAGCTGTGACCACAGGCCTGAAGGGACACAGTGAACAAGTGATCCCCAGTTCGCAGAAGGAGGAGTTCTGTAGACATACTACACACATACATCCTTGAAAGGAGGGACCCAGTCAGCCAGAGGCAATCCCACAGAGGGAAGCAGGAGGTCTAAATGCTCTGAGTCCCCTGGCTCCCTTCCTCTGTTCTCCTTCCAAGGGCTCTCAGTGAGCAGAGGGATAGGAAGCCAGTTAATGCCTTTCAGGTTGCTTCCTGAGGTACAGAGCAAGGGAAGAAGCTCCTATGGGCCAGCTCTGAGCAGGATCCCTTGGAACTCCTCTGCAAGGTGAAGAAAATAGTGTGGGGAGGGCATAGCAG
Organism: Callorhinus ursinus; assembly: GCF_003265705.2. Lineage (NCBI taxonomy): Eukaryota > Metazoa > Chordata > Mammalia > Carnivora > Otariidae > Callorhinus > Callorhinus ursinus. The sequence continues at coordinate 136,122 of NW_027397220.1, read as the reverse complement.
ACCACCCTGATGCCCTGGGTCACACCCTCCCCTCAGCTCACCCCCATTTGGAGTTCCATGGTTGTGTGCTTGATCCCCTGGCACTGGTGTTGTCCCACTACAGGTATATTTTACCTTCACTCCAGGGCTCAATTTAAGTTGTTGAGACCTCTAAGTCCACACTAAGGGGCAGCTCAGGAGTGTGGGCCTAACACCCCCGGGGACAGGCCCCAAACAAGAGGAAATGGGAGATGGCAGACACATTATCCTGCTTCCTGTCTTTCAGGTGGAAGATTCTGGAAGATACTCTGTGCACGTGCTGGCAGAGATGGATTTGAACCCTGTTGTCCATAGTAGCAACTGTGACTCTGCCCTACCTTGTCTTCTCCTCATACCCTTACTCTTTAGAAAAAAAAAAAAAGATTTTATTTATTTATTTGACAGAGAGAGAGCACAAGCAGGGGAAGCGGCAGGCAGAGGGAGAAGCAGGCTCTGATGCGGGACTCCATCCCAGGACCCGGGATCATGACCTGAGCCTAACGACTGAGCCACCGAGGCACCCCTCACACCCTTACTCTTGCTTCCTGTGTTCACCTCCCAAAGAAACAACATGAGGCTTTGCTTTTGGAGAAATTCAAATAAGACAGATGGACAAGCCAATACAGCACTGGGGCAACAGATCACCACAGAAAGAAGCGTTACATTGGATTCTACCTCATGCCATAAACAAAAATCAATTCTTAATGGCTTAAAGATGTCAATGTAAAAGGCCAAAGGTCGACATATTTAGGAGAATATACTTATGACCTCAGAGTAGGGAAGGATTTCTTAACTAAGACACAAAAACTGCTAACCATAAAAAAGGATAACTACTATGACATTATAATTAAGAACTTCTGTTTATCAAGAGACACAATAAGGTAGAAAGACAAGCTATCAACTTAGAGAAGATATTTGTAACATGCAAAACAAGGAAAGGATTATTAGTCAAAATATCCTAAGAAAAATCAATAAGGGGGGAAAAAGTTTTAAAATATAGGTCACAGAAGAGGACACATATATTTATGACACATAATGGGTCATAAATATATGAACATTTATGAACAGATTCTCAACCAATTATTAATCAGAAAAATGCATATTAAGACCAAAAGTGATTATTAAGAAGGGCAATAAAACATAGAGTTGAAAGCAAAGCCCAAATGTCTGGTAGGATTAAATCCTGGCTTCACTGTGTGCCAGCTATGTGATCTTCTTACTCTACTCCACTGCTCTGTGTGCTACAGCTCCCTCATGCATGAAATAGGGCTCACGGTAGTCGTTACCTCATAAGGCTGCTGTGTTAAATGAAAGAAGACATGCAAAGCTCTTAGCATAGTCCTTCAAAAACAGTAAACATGCAAAATGCTTTTAAAAACAATCCCCGGGAGATCTTGGACGTGGATGGAACTGGAGGGTGTTATGCTGAGTGAAATAAGTCAATCAGAGAAAGACATGTATCACATGACCTCACTGATATGAGGAATTCTTAATCTCAGGAAACAAACTGAGTGTTGCTGGAGTGGTTGGGGGTGGGAGGGATGGGGTGGCTGGGTGATAGACATTGGGTAGGGTATGTGCTATGGTGAGTGCTGTGAATTGTGCAAGACTGTTGAATCACAGATCTGTACTTCTGAAACAAATAATGCAAGATATGTTAAGAAAAAAGAAAAAGAAGAAGATAGCAAGAGGGGAAGAATGAAGGGGAGTAAATCGGAGGGGGAGACAAACCATGAGAGACGATGGACTCTGAAAAACAAACTGAGGGTTCTAGAGAGGAGGGTGGGGGGATGGGTTAGCCTGGTGATGGGTATTAAAGAGGGCACATTCTGCGTGGAGCACTGGGTGTCATGCACAAACAATGAATCATGGAACACTACCTCAAGAACTAATAATGTAATGTATGGTGATTAACATAACAATAAAAAATTTTTAAAAAACAAGGAATCATAAAAAGCAAAATGGATAAGTGTATTTCAGTAAAAAATGTAAAACATGTCAGAAAACACCATAATGAAAGTAAAAGGGTAATATCGAACCAAAATACATTTGTGAAAAATACAGCAAAGGAGTAGTTTTTAATATATAAAGAATGTTTCTAACAATTAAAAAAATATTTATATAACCATAATAGAAAGGGGAATTATGAGATAACACATACAAGAAACACAAATAAGCAACAAGCATAGGTTTAAAACATGGTTCAAACTCACTAGAAGGCAAGAATTGCAAATTAAAATCAGGATGTCATAAGTTTTTTTAAGATTTTTATTTATTTATTGAGAGAGAGAGAGAGAGAGAATGGTAGAGAGAGAGCATGAGAGGAAGGAAAGTCAGAGGGAGAAGCAGACTCCCTGCTGAGCAGGGAGCCCGACGCGGGACTCAATCCCAGGACTCCAGAATCATGACCTGAGCCGAAGGCAGTTGCTTAACCAACTGAGCCACCCAGGCGCCCCAGGATGTCATACTTTTGCCTGTTAAATTGGCGAAGATGTCAATGGTTCTCTGCCATGGGCAAAGCCATGCACTGATGATGGAAACATAAATTGATTCGACATTTTTGGAAATGACATGACAACATTTAGCAAGCATGTTAAATGTGTCTATACCCTCTTTGACCTAGTAATTTTACTGTTGGGAATCTATTCTAAAGAAATGATAAAAAATGAATAGAAACTCTCCTTCTTTAGCACAGCTTTAGGTTCCCCTCCTAACTCATGGGCCTTTCCATCCTCCTTCTGACTCATCCTCCTCTACCTGATCTCTAAATGCTGGGGGACCAGGGATCAGAACGTAGCACTACTTTTCATCCTCACTGTCTCCCTAAGGGATCTATTACTGTCCCATAGTTTCAAAACCCGTCTATACCCTGATGACTTCCAAATTTATGTATCCAATCCCTGCTTCTCCTCTGAGCTCCAGGCTGTCTTATCTGACTGCCTACTAATCTTCTCTACTTGAATATTTAATAAGCATCTCCAACCTAACAGGTTCCAAATCAAACTCCTGGTCCCCCTCCCAAACCTGCCTCTCCCATGTCTTACCTTCTCAGCAAATGGTACTGCCATTTACCCAATAGTTTTAGACCAAAGGTCTCATTGAGTCCTCTTGTGTGTGCTCCTTTCCAGGTAAATCCTGAATATAGTTCCTTCCTCCCCAATCTTCCATTACTGCCTATGTCCAAGGTACTGGCTCTCACAGAAGTAGTGAAAAAATAAAACCTACCTTAATGTCCCAAAATAGCACATTTTACTTTTTAAGTATGGAAATCGCTATGAAGCCATTAAAATCATGTTTTCAGAAAAAGTCTGATTCACTGTTATATAGACAATGTAAAGTGAAAAACCAAAAACCAGATGCAAAATTATAGATTTTGGTGGTCTCAATTTTGTGAAATTCTCTGTCCAGTAAAGTATTTAGAAGTAAAGAAATGCACTAAAACGGTAACACTGTTTGTATCTGTGCAGTGGAATAACAGGTTACTTTTTATTTTATTATGTACACTTTTGAATTGTTAAAATTTTATTTAAAGAAACTTGCATGGACTTTTTTTTTTTAATTACATGCTATGACGTGAGGAAGAAAAGGATTCCTGCCAGAAATGTGTTTTAGGTAAGAAGCCATTTAAATTGCAGCCTACTGCCTGGGGGGCAGCAGGGGACTGGCCTGCTGACTGCCTAGCTCTGACCAGGAGGCAGGAGGGTGGGGGGGAAGAGCTCCAGGGCTGAGGATGGACCAGGAGATGGACCCAGGGGAAGGGGAGTCTTGGCCTCAGCTCTGGCATGAGGGGCTACCCAGCATTCTCGCTAGGGATCGCAGCCCTTAAAGACTAGATGGTACTTTCAAACTGCTCCACTGGGACAGGAAACACACTGTGGGTACTTGACAAATAAACCTGTGAATGAAAGAATGAAAGACTAATGGGTGAATTGGCTCTGGCCTGTAATGAACAAGCCAGAAAACAAGCAGTGGGAGAAAGCAGCAAACGCAAGTCTGTCCTCCATTCCCTGTGAGGCTGGACGGTGCTTCATGACTGGCCGTCCACACAAATGCAGCCTTCATCCAGTGCACAGACAGGCAACCAACGACCCTGACCTGTGCTGAAAGGTAAAAACCACATAAGCCTCAGCCTGGAAACACAGAGGTCTTTTGTGGCAGGTGGGCACCTTCAGGAGCAGGGTTGGGGGGAGGATTAGGGGAAGGAGGGGAGGAGGAGTGGCGGAGAGGAAGCCCAGGAAAGAGGAGCATCAGCATGAGGAGGAGGAGGGAGGGTGGGGCTGGAGTCCTGTGGTGACATGGTCTCCCCCACTCCACTTTGCAGATGAGGCTATGCACGTATATGCAGGCTACGGAGAGGAAAGAGGGTCATAGAGGCACACTCCACTCTACAGAGCCAGTGTCTGACCCTCCACCAGCCCACGGGTGTGAAGGAAAATGGGGATGAAGCACCTGCTGGGGACAGGAAGAGCCTATGAAGGTAAAGAAAGCTTCCAAAGCTGATCTGACAGGGCAGGGCCAGGAAAGTCATGGCCCAAGAATAGTATACAGCTGTGCAGCCCGTCAGGCCTCAGGTATTTGTGTCTGTGAATAGATGGGTGAAGTTTCTGGTTTCCAGACCCTGATGCAGCCCCTGGCCATGTGTTCCCACAGAAACTGGCCATTTGGAAGGTACTCTGTCACATACCTAAATGTCATTATCCCAAAACACCAAGCTAGCCAGTTAAGACTTTGGAAAGTACCCGAACAGCTGAGCTTGCTGTTTTGATGAAACACTGTTTGGTAGAAAAACAGGCCGCCCCCGGTAGTATGTACAGAATGATAGAATTCATGAATATGCATAAAGCCCTCTTTCCAGAGACAATTGCTGCAGTGGTTATTGGAGCAGAACAGGCGGGTAGGAAGGCAGCTCATCCCGATGTCCTTCTGCCTCCCTTCAGTAGTTATAGAAGGTTAGGATCATTTCCTGTAACTCTAGCACCTGGTCCTTAGCCCCAGGGAAGCCCACAGAGGCCCTCTGGACTCTGCCATGTTCCTTGCCCCATTTCACCTTGTTCAGAGTAGAAAATAGAGCCCAGAGAGGAGAAGTGACTTGCCTAAGTTCACACAGCAGTTGCTGCAGGGCCAAGGCCTTTGCTACCAGGACAGGTGGCTCCCACATTGCAGGCCCCTGGGAGGACACCGGAGTAGACCAGAAACTGAGCAGGAGCAAGCCCTCAGCACAGGTCAGCAGGCATTCAGAAGCCCTATAGGAGAAAGCCTCTCTAGCTCTCACTGGAAATGGGGGCCACAGAGCAGAGCCAGGCAGGGAATTCCATGGGAGAACTTTGATAGAGCTTCCCTTTGGCATCTGCCTCTGCACCTTTGATGCCCAGCTCCTTCAGGCTTTCTGCAGTTTTCTTCCATGAAAAAGGTAAGGTCTGACCAACACAAGCATGATAAGGTATGAGTATGTGTTGCCCTTCCCAGGTTAACTATATACCTTTTGAGCAGAGGAGCCTGGAGATGTAAAGGGACAGAGGAAGAATAATGGGATTATGATCAGGCATTCGGCAGATCACCCAAATGGCACCACCAGGGAATGATCCTGCCCAAAGCCCTGAGAGGCCACAGTGACAAATATTCCCCAATCTGACTCCTTATGCTGCCTCCATATCCCAATCAAAAGGAGCAGTTCAGGAGGGTTCCTAAGTCAACGTGGGCAGTCAGACATTTTCCAAAGAAATTCAGGCAATGCTCAGACAGCAGGACCCAGTGGATATCAGCATCTATTGCTGTGTGTTCTGAAGTCCATGGAGAGTGCCAGGCAGGGCTGGTTTGGCTGTCAGGTACTCACTTGTCATGCTTCTCACATTGAAGGGTCAGGGGAGAGTGGTTCCTTCGAAGGGCTGGGTAGATATGAGGTTGCTAGAAGCAGCAAACCCCATTTCATTCTTCTTTTGAAGGGGTCTGAGATAGATGGCTAGCTGAAAGGCTGAGTCGTGCTGAGCACAAGGGCCACTCTTTTGCAGAGTGTACTGTGAAGGGGAAATCCAAGCTCACTTTGCTAGATAGAGCAAATGGCACTCTGCAAGCCCAAGGCTGGGAGAAACCACCTGGAGTTTACAGGCATTTAGGAACTAGAGTGGATATATGACTAGCACTTATGTGAACCTGTTTGGCACCAGGGCACCCACAGACCTAAGTGTGAACCACTAGGTCCATCACTTCGGACAATTTGTTAACTCTCTGAGCCTCAGTTTCCTCTTCTGTGAAATGGAAGTTAAAAATAACTACACTGCAAGGTGGTTGAAGGGATTAAATGTGATAATGATACAAACTGTCTCTGGGAGTACATTCTGTAAATGGGAAGCACTCAGCATACAAAGATGAAAAGCACTCAAGAAACTCAGAGACAGGGGCGCCTGGGTGGCTCAGTCATTAAGTATCTGCCTTTGGCTCAGGTCATGATCCCAGGGTCCTGGGATCGAGTCCCTCATCCAGCTCCCTCCTCTGTGGGAAGCCTGCTTCTCCCTCTCCCACTCCCCCTGCTTGTGTTCCCTCTCTCGCTGTCTGTCTCTGTCAAATAAATAAATAAAATCTTAAAAAAAAAAAGCAACTCGGAGACATCTGGAGAAGACACCTCCAGATAAGCATCATAAAACAAGATATGGGCCAGAGTGGCAAGATCATTAAGGAGAGGCAGAAAGTAGAGGAAGGGAGCTCTCCAAAGGAGGTGGCTTTTGCACAGCTCTCAAGGATAAGTAAGATTTCCATGAGGACAATTGGAAAAGACATTTCAGACCCAAGGAGCATCATGGGCCCTTGAACTGCAGCCCCTTACATACTTGTCGTATTTAGGTCTGCCAGCTTCAACTGGGGCATGAGACCAAGTCAGAACAGACAAAATAATCATCCCAACGCAGAGTTGGAAATGCCATCACAGAGACCTCCAAGCCAGGCTAAGGAGGCCTGAGGCTTCTTGAGCAGATGACCCCTAAGATGAATGATAGAGAAAATGTAGGTGTCAGTCAGGTGAGGGTATGAAGATGTGGAAAAGGAAGTAGTCAAATGTGAAAGTGAGTTGAAAAATGCACTGAATCTTCCCACCCAAGAGTTCAGTGAAGGGCTGAACAGGAAGCAGAAGCCCAGTAAGTGGGTGGCTCCTGCCCTTCTCTGGACATCTACGTGCCATGGACATGAAAAACCCCTTCGTTATCAGTACTGTGCCTGTAGCTCCTAAGAGCCCTGGGAGCATCCCCCCAGCCACAATACTTTGTCCCCAATAGGCTATCTTGGAAAACTCACCAAGAAAACTGCCTCTGTTTCTTCTAATTCTCCTTCATATGATTATATCTGAGATGGGTTAGCCCTTTCCATCTGAAACAGAGAAGAAAATGGCCTCAGAGGATGGCACAGTGTGAATGTGTGCCTCTTAGAGATTTGGTGCAGGGACTCCACCCAGGACAAGGGCCTTGCTTAGCGATATGCATGCTCTACACATTCTCCTATGGTGCTAGAATAGGATGGAGAACTTCCCTAGCTGTTGCAGGATGAATCAGGGACAAGGTGATGGAGTCTGACAGAGTGCAGTACCCAAGAGAACCATAGAACATGTGTCCCATGGTGATTACAGCAGGGCTCGCTGCTTTGGCTGACTTGAAGGATACACAACATAGCACTTCCTAAACTTTAATATGCCTACAAATCACCTGGTATCTTGCCAAAATGCAGATTCTGATTCAATAGATCTAATGTGGGCCCAAGGTTCTGTGCTTCTAATAAGATCCTGTGTGATGCTACGGTTGCTCAGTCACGTAGCAGACAGTTACTGAGCATCCTCTAAGTGCTAGACTTCATCCTCTGCACAACTGGGAGCAAAACAGGCAAAGACCCTTGCCCTCCAGGAGTGTCCTTTAGAGTTGAAGAAGACAACAATAAACAAGTAAACAAATCAACAAGAAAACATCACAGAGTGATAAGTTCCTTGGAGAAAAACAACAACAACCAAACAAAAGAGGGAGAGTGACTGAGAAGGACTTGGTGAAACTGGTGGAGGTACTTTAGGCTGGCTGATAAAGGAAGACTGGCCAGAGAGGCAATTAAAGGAGGAGAGGGAGCCCCCTGGGAGAGACCTGGTCAGAGAGCATCACAGCAGACAGCTAGCAAGTGCAAGCAAGCATCCTGCATTGTGCACAAGCTGAGGTCGCTCAAGGAGCACAAACTTGAGACAGCCCCAACCGTTCAGGCCACACCCTCCTCCTTGGATTCCACTGCTCCTCCTTGGTTATAGGCTTCTGTTGGTGGGGTTAAACTATCAAAGCCCCTGACCTGCCAGGGCTTAGAACCCTATAACCATTCAGGAGTCCTTAAGAAACCAAGTCTGAGAAGTAAAGATTTCACCCGAAATCTTTAATGGCAGAGTTCCACTTTTCTCCTGGTCTTAGAGACCCAGGATCACTTTTCCAACGGATTTGGGTGGAGGGAAGGCTTGGCAATGACTCAGTAACAAAGAATGGCTGAAATACATTCTGGGCCCAGTAGGGAAAAAAGTGGAGGTAAGTTTTGTAAAACCCTAGAGAGAATAGTTTGGGCTCTAATCCATGTTGGAAAGTGGTACCCATTGACATGGGACTGGAAGAACGTGTTGAATTCATGGAGCCTGATGTCAATTGATGAGGATATCAGATTGAGGAGGGATGCTGATAGATGATATAAGATGGTTTAGAAGCAAAGAAGAGTGACCAATTAGCCAAACCTGTGATGTTGCCCATTTCTTTACTTACTCTGCTGCCTTGAGTTCCTCCTCCCAGTCATTCTCTTGCTCTGTGTTTTATCACTTCTCACCAGGCATGCAGTAAATGTGGTGGTCTAGAGTCTATTTGGACTTTTGCCACCTCCTGCTTCTTGCAGGCTATCCCTGACACATTCTGTGACACATACCCCCATATACCCATGGGCCACTTTTTTGTTTTGGCCAATGTACTGAAGGTGTGATCTGATGGCTCCCAGAATCAGTTGTGCTGGGCATTTTTCTCTCCTTAAGAGCTACTCTGTCACCATTTCACAGGGCTTTTGCAAGAACCTATTTGGCCTTTGTGATGCACATGCAATCTGAAAGTGTGAGGGAGCTAGCACCTTATTAGGACAGCCCTTGACCAATGAGGGATGGATCTAGTGGACAAATATGCCTCTCTTCTGCCCTTTGGGCAGGAAATTCTGAACTGAATTCTACATGGCTCCCCAAAGGGTCCCAGCAGGACTGAACCCAATTAGTGGTAATTAACTCAGGAAGGCATCCTTATATTGATGTTTCTTCCCTTTTCTACTCTTCTCAGTACCCCACTTCTGTTCCCTGAAATCACTTCCAAAAATCAACTTAGTGCACACAATCTCTTGTCCCAGGCCTTGCTTTCTGGAAGGAATCAAAGTTCTAAGACAGAAAGACTTGCCAATCAACAGTAACCTAGTCTTGTCCCATGCAATCCTACTCCACTCATGGCAAGACCAGAATTTTACTGCCCTGTCTCTTTTGTGAGTGGTCACAGGTGGGAGTGTTGAGTTAGCTCAGGAACTAGGCCATCTGCCTCACTCTTATCTGGGAGTTAACATGTCAGGTCCCCTTGGATGGATCTTCCAGGTGGAAAAACAGATCTTGAGCTGCAGATACATGATTGACTCTCTGAGGTCTCTTCTAGAAGTCTGGAATTTGGAAATTGCAGTCCCCTAATGCTCGGCCACAACCCCTTGGTGGTCATGCCTAAGGCCTTACCAAGACATCTCTCATATTGGGTCAAAGGCAAAGGGTCTGTGTTCTCCCAGCATCTCCCATTCCCCAAATACCCTGTGACCTGCTTCTAAAGAAGCAATACAAAGACCATATACAATGAGGGAAATGAAAATAAGGTTATGACCCTGGAGGACTGGTTGATTCAGGGATGGGGCAGAGAAATTACAAGATGAGCCTAAAGTATCTTGCAGGGCCAGATAGCAGAGAGTGTTAAAAACCAAACAAAAAAGAACAACAAAAATAAATGTGTGTGTGTGTGTGTGTGTGTGTGTGTGTGTGTGTGTGTGTGTGTATTTCAAAGGACACAGGAGCCAAATTGAAAGAGCTCCCAATGGCCAACATTGGAACAATCTGAGCAAAATAAATAACTATAGTATTGAATTATAACCCAAAGAATAATATAAATATCCATGAGTCTATACTGCTTAAAAAAGTAACTGAGTAAATCAATAAATGAAGGAGAAGCAGCAGCTTTTCCTTACAGAAGAATTCCAATTAATAAATGTAGAAGTAATAACATAGCACCTTAGTGAGGTGATGAAGAAATAAGCAATTATAATAGACATCACCGCCATGAACTCCGTGTGATGCACTGAGAAGGGCACACCATTGCCACGGGATCCTCCTCAATGAATCATAACCTAAATCTAGTAAGTAGAAAACATGAGACAAAAACATGAGACAAATCCAAACTGGATGGACATTCTATAAAACCATTTACTTGTTTATTTCAGAAATTTCAAAGCCAGGAAAGACAAGGAAAGAATGAGGCCATGCTTCACCAGTTTCCTTACCAACCTGGCTCCATATTTCGCCGGAGCTCTTCTCCCTCCCTTCCATCTACCTTAAATTGTGGTACTTAGCCAATGGCCACTTCCTGTTAACGCCCAGTGAGGAATTATCCCTAAGCCTCCTACTAATCTAAGAGGGCTATATGCTGTGTTTGCTCCTCTGTCTCAGATCAGGTGTTTTCTTCCAATCTGGGACAGACACTGAAGAGAGTAGAGTGAGATTGGCTAGAAGTTCTGCTCCTATGCGCCCTCAAGATCCAAGATCAAAAGGCTACTAAACCAGACCCTGTGACTAGCAGCCTTTGTTTCTATGGCCAAACTCCCAAATTAAAACTGAGGCCAACGTGGACTCCTAACATACAGAGCTTCCTTGATAGCATTTTAGGGTATTAGGCACTTGTGCCAGAGCCCAGAGAAATTGGAAGCTGGCAGGGCCCATGCAGCATCTACAGCACCAGAAAACTCTGACATCTTGCAGGCTGTCACCTACACGAGGGTCCCTCATTCGGTAGAAAGCAAAGCCATCATTGTGACAAATCGGCCTGCATTCTGCCTGTGCTGCTTAGGCAGCCATATGGTTTGTGATCTCTCCTTCCAGCCCAGTCACTCTTACTGCAGGCACAGGACTAGGTGACAGCAGCAGCTGGTCGCTTCCAGGCAGAGCCACGCACATGCTGACTAGGATGCCAAAGGGAGTATGCTAGAAAAGAAAGTTGACGAGCGGGCTTCTCTTAGTCCATCAATGCCCAGAAAACCACACTTTTCCCTGACGCCCTGCAGCTAGGTCATCTCCAAAGCATGAGTTTGTCAGTGGGAAGAACTCTCCTGGAATTTCCACCTGACATTTAAGGTTTCCTCTATCATTGGTGGACATCAAGAGACTTCTTTATAACCCCACTACTTGAACTGCAAGGGGGGAAAATAGAATAGTTCCTAAACAAACATGGGTGTGAAGATTTAGCTGTAAGTTTATTCACAATAGGAAAATAACTAAGACGATATCATAATGTGCAACACACACTTGTTGCTGGCTGCCCAGGATCCATTCCCCTGTTCAGAAAATAGAACTGGAAAAAAAAAATAGGACTAGAATTTAAAGATAATTTGGATACCATGGTTTCCATGTGATTTAAACAAACCACCCTCAATGACAGAGGTCCCTAACAGCTATCACTTCTTGATTCACAGATGAGCATATGACCCAACCTAGTCTGGTAAGAAGAAATCCAGGACTTTTTTCCAGAAATGGTGGGACATAATCCCTTTTTCACTGACATTTGTGCCATGGGAATTGGAGACTATCAAAATCATTATTGTAGTCATAAAGGGAACTGATGTGAAGACAAATGGACCCAAAGGAGAGAATCTCAGAAAAATCAGTAACATTTTGAATCTCTAGATCAAATTACACCTAAAGCTAGCTCAACTTCTGGATTTATTATTTATATTAGTTTGATTTTTTAGGCCAGTTTGGGTTGGGTTTTCTGTTTCTTGCAACTGAAAGAACTGTATATCCATACAGTGGACTATATAATGCAAAGTTTCCCTACTGATTATCGTTGGATGGTAAAATCATGATGTTGTTTTATAACTTCCATTTCATGCTCTAAATCCCCTGATTTCTCTCTAATAGGCATGGATTACATTTTAGAAAGAGAACTAAAGTGATTTCTAACTTTTAAATATTACTTATCTTCTGTATTACAGTGCCCTTCACACCCAAGAAAAGGCCCCACCTATATATTCTAGTGGCTTTAATCTGCATGGAGCCTGCCTGCCAGGGCCCAGCACACCTTTTTCCTAGAACTGTTATGTCTTTATGTATTAATCATGCCTTTCTGTTTTCTGTATTTCTGATGCTTTGACATCTGGGGCCTTGTGGCCCCTTCCAAGCCTAGTCCGTTCTTAGAGATAACAAATTAGGGTGGCTTTCATATGCAAACTAACTAATCCAGAGCCCGAATCCCCCAGCCTCTTCCTTTATCAGGCTCTGCCACTCTGGACCACTAATTTGCCCTAATCACTACAGAGCCAGATACCAGACAACTAGAGACAGCCCCTATGCCCCAGAGATTTCTAAAATTATTCAAACCTGCCGATCCTAAATCTGCTTACCCTGCCTTGCCTTTCCCGTGGAAACCAAAATAAAGGCTCCTGCCTGTGTTTTTTTCCTTGGCTAACTCTGCCTCCAGACTGACCCTGGCGCTTCCCTGTGAGGCCCTCTGGGGTGTGGTGCACCATCTCCTCAGGAACTCTAACAAATCATCTTTTCAATGGCGGTCATCTCCTGATCTGTTGGCCTCACCATATGTGAATGATAATAAAACATTTCAAAATGACTTGCTCACCCATTAAGAACCACACGCTCAACAGAGTATTCAGACAAACCCAATAAGCTGTCTGTGGCACAGGACTACATGCTCACCATGAATGCTGCTTTGGAAACCTCAGCTGTAGGGGAAATTGTAGATCTACTCAGATTCTTCCTCTATAATGCTAAGCAAGCAATGCACACTGGTTGTTTGATGAAGCACACTGATCAGGCTATGCAAAAGCCATAATCACTGTACACCTATGGCTGAGAGGAACCTCCAAGAGCTCCTAGATCAAAATTTATACAACTCCTCTCGCAGGAGACATTATGAGGGTCTATCTTATTGGAGGCTCTCAGAAGCAGATCCTGAGGTGAAGATTTGCATGCCAAGTGGTTTATTAGGAAGACAATTCTGGGAAGCACCAGTAAGGAAGCAGAGAAGTGAGACGGAAGGGAAGAAATCACAAAACAAGGTGTTTAATGAACAAGTGGGGCTCCACGCACTGAGGACCTCTGACAGTATAAGGCTGTCCTCAAACTGTAGCACAATCAGAATCACCTAGATGGATTGTTAGAACAGAGTTTGAGCTGAAGCCTCAGGGTTCCTGACTCAGTGGGCTTCCAGGTGACACTGTGCTGCTGGTCCCTGGACCAGACTTGGAGATTTCTCCCCACCTCCATCCCCACGAAGCTGGGGTATTCATAACCCACCAGCCTTTCATCATTGGCTGAGGGCAGCTCCTAGGGGCAGTGACTGCCCAGCACATGTGGTCTGCCTCTGTGTGGGTGGAGGGAGGGTCCTTAGGCAGAGCATGAACATGTGTAAGTGAGACACCAAGCATGCACAGGGACAGGTAGTACTGAGGGGTAGGTGCAGGACACTGACGGTGTCTGTGACTGCATCTTAGCTCAGGGAGATATCTCAAAGGAGATAAAGGACAGCCCTCCCCCGCCACCTTCTATATCCCTTCTTGGAAAGTCATAGGGTTCACTGGCATAGTAAAGGTTCTGAGAAGTCCTGAGATAAGAAAATCTGTTTAACTCAATTTTCCCAATTTTCTTTGAACTTCTTTTGAAAGAAGACAGTTTGGAAATTGCTATTCTAGAGCCAGGTTTGGCAACTGAGACCCATGGGCCAAATGCGATGGGCTGCCTATTTGTGTAAGTTAAGTTTCACTGGAGCACAGACACACCCACCATTTACAGGCTATCTGTGGCTACCTTTGCCCTGCAGGACCCAAGAGACCGTGTGGCCCACAAGCCCAAAGCATTTATGATCTGGCCCTTGCAGCAAAGGTTGATAGGGCCCCGTTCCCGTCCAACTCCACCCTTTCCGCTCTATAGATAGTGAAACTGACTGAGATGGAAAGTGTCTCGCCTCAGCCAGTGAGCAATTTATGTCAATGCTTCTGATTCTTGTGCCTTTCTTTCCAGGAGCCCCTTGCACTTTTTACAACTCTGCCTCAGTTTCCCTTTATCTCCCAGTCACTATTCTCTTGGCTTGCTAATGTGACTGATGATGGATTCTCCAGAATGAAATCATAATTCTAATTAAAGTCTCTCCTATATGTCACTAGACCACTTATTCATCAGGCTTTCTGGTGGGCCAGGCCCATTTTAGGCATGGACATGCCATGAGAAGAAAGAACTAGCATGGTTCTATCTTGTTTGTAGCCTCATCGAGCAAGGGAGTATTTTATTTTTATTTTTTCTTTAAGTGTGTAATGTCTGTGCTGAGTGTTTTGGAGACAATGATAAAAGTAAGAGAGAGGTAGGGGAGGCCGGTTGGGATTGGATGGCCATAGGAGCCCTCTCTGAGGAGTGATATTCAAGCTATGAATTATGAAGCCAAGACACTGTGTGAAAACCTGAGGGAAAAGTATCCCCAGGCAGGAAGGAGGGCGAGTTCAATGGCTTGAGATTGGGAGCATGCTATGGCTGGAGCCTAGTGGGAGAAGACAGACGTAACATTTGAGGCAGAGACCAGATCAGGGTAGGGCCTTGTAGGCCATGGTCAGGAATTTGGATGGTATTCCAAGTAAGAGGAGAAGCTTGTGACTCTGAGAACAGTTCCCAGGAAACAACTTCTGAAATCCTGATATAGGTGCAAGCTTCTCCGTGGACACTTATGTTAATAAAGGCCTAGATCATGCAGGAAGAGGTATGTGTTTTGGCCTGGCAGACACTCTGGAGATGGTTTAAATATGCACACATCTATTGCATAGATGGAACAACATGTGCTGTCCTTACAATGCCACTGTGTCCCAGCCACCCAGGTCAGTCCCAGTGTAAACACATCGCCCCTGCAATGATGACTAAGAGTGCCCCCTTCTACTCCTAGCAGTATCTCAGTTTGAATAATAAATTATACCATCACCCTAATTATACCACTTGCTTCCATGTAATTTAAGCCTTGACTCATGAGGTCCATTACTCTCGGGTCGATAATTTATTCTACCTTGAAATATAAATTCCTTGCAATTAATAGGAACCATCACGGTTGTGTCTTATTTCTCCTATAGCACTCTATACCCAGAGGACAGAACATGTGTGTGCATCAGTCCATTTATACAAAGAGCATTAGACAGATCTAACATTAAAATAATACAAAGATTTTAGGACATTATCGCTTGAAAGTTAGGTTATTTGGTCTTCACAACAAAACTGCTGGGAGAGTCCAGAGTCATTTCCCTTCTATGGATAGAAGGAAAGTGACTAGCCACAATTTCATGGGCAGTAAGTGTGAGAATTAGAACTTGATCTTCGGAGGGTATGTGCTATGGTGAGCACTGTGAATTGTGCAAGACTGTTGAATCACAGATCTGTACCTCTGAAACAAATAATACAATATATGTTAAAAAGCAAACAAACAAAAAGATAGCAGGAAGGGAAGAATTGAAGGAGGGGAAATTGGAGGGGGAGATGAACCATGAGAGACGATGGACTCCGAAAAACAAACTGAGGGTTCTAGAGGGGAGAGGGGTGGGAGGATGGGTTAGCCTGGCAATGGGTATTAAAGAGGGCACATTCTGCATGGAGCACTGGGTGTTATACGCAAACAATGAATCATGGAACACTGCATCAAAAACTAATGACGTAACGTGTGGTGATTAACATAACATAAAAAAAAAGAACTTGATTTTGGGGGACACCTGGGTGGCTCAGTTGGTTGAGTGTTGGACTGTTGGTTTCAGCTCACGTCATGATCTCAGGGTTGAGAGATTGAGCCCCACATGGGGTTCCACACTCAGAATGGAATCTGCTTGAGATTTCCTCCCTCTGCCTCTACCCCCCATGCTCTCTCACCCCCCCTCTCTCAAATAAATAAATAAATCTTTAACAAAAGAGAAAAAAAAGAACTTGAACTTGGGTGGGCTCAACCCCACACCTCGGCATCCTTCTACACCACCACCCTGCAGCTTAAGGTCTGGCTGACCGCTCTTTTAGGGCAGGTACTGACAGCCTAATAAGACAGAGAAAACACAATAACCTTTCCTGTCTGGGCTATGCAAATATAAAGTGCTTTGTAACAGCTGAATAATAACAGCCCTCGGCATTGGCAGGTGATCAGGACTTGGCTAGACTGTTGAAGGTGCAGAGATTTTTATGACTATCTCTTAATGTATGTCAGGTCAGATGTAATACCCTGTAATGTGGGAGCTTATCAGTCTTGCTCAAGGCAGGCATACATCGCAGACACCACCAGGCGCTCTTGGCACATGTTCAAACCTAAGCTGTCAGGGCTTTCTGAACACCAGCCCCCCAGGCAGGTACATACAGAAGGTGCTAGTCTCCCCAGGGACCCACTGGTGAGCTGAGGGAGCCCCACCTGAGGCCTTCACCAGCACCATTAAGCTTCAGGGTAGCTTTTAAGATAATTTGTCACCTTGTCAGGGAGGAGCAATGCCTCCTGGAGAGTCCCCCCACCTTCCCTCAGGCCGAGGCCTTCCTCCCTCCAGACACAGGCCCAGACTGCTACTGCCAAACCTGGTTCTTGTTCCAGCTCAGACTCTAGCCATCTGGATGACCTCAGGCAGGTCCCCAGGCAGGAGGAGTGATGGGAAAGAGCTGGATGCAAACACTGCCAAGGACCACCGCTCAGTCCCTCTGAGGCTCAGACTCCTCCCCTGCAACCCCTGGTTGTAGTGATACCTTGTAGGACTGCTGTGTAGATAAGATACCCAGAGGTTTGCACACAGCAGGTGTTCACAGTGGGTGGGCCACGCTCATTAGCATCACCATTTTCACCATCACCATCCCGCCTTAGAGGTTCTAGCTCCAAAATTGCAGAAGGTGAACGTGGACAAGATCACCTGTCAGCACAGCTATCTTGACATCTCTGTCCTGGGACTCCCCAGGGAGCTGTGGGACCCCAATCAGAGAAGGCAAAACAGGAATGCTAACTTACTTCCTGTAAAATTCTCCCCTGGCCTAGCACTTTTCCTAATTTTGTGCACACTGCAATTAGTCAAGCAATTAGGTTTATGAGTAAATTGAATTAGGAAGCCTGTAAAATGACTTTCCAGCCTCCCTCCCCACCCCTCCACCCCCTCACCCCTGGCTCTGAGCAAGAGCTATTTATTAATGTCAGTGGGGGTGCACATCTAAGCGTAGCCCTTCGACCCTTCAATTCTTTCTTTCTTTTCTTTTTATTAGGGAAATGTTCAAACACTCTCAAAAGTAGAGAAAATAGTATGATAAGCCCTCATTTTCAACAATTATTACCATTTTGCCATTCTTTTTTCATCTGTCTCATACACATACATTTGTTAAGACAAATTGCCAACATTATATCCTTTCACCCACTTCATCCTTGTTAGCATACAAGGAAGAGTAGGGGCTGGAGGATGGAGAAGGCTGCCCAAGAACTAAAGAAACAGGTCCCTGGCATGGGACCTGAGCCCAGGGCCTCGGAAACTGTGATTTACACACATCCCACAATAAGAAGGAGCAGAGAGAATTGGGGAAGATCTGGAGGAAACTACATTGGAATCTGCTTTAGAATCTAGGAATACAAATTTTGAGGATAGAGTGATTCTTCATGTAAAAATCACATAAGTATTTCTGAGAACAGTTGGGGAATCATGCCCCTAACATAAGTGTATAGAACATCATAGAGCCCTGGAAATGCCCAAGTGTCTGGAAGTATACCCACAATCCACACTAGGACCCGTAGGTGGGGAGATAATATTACTATGCCCTGGGACTCTCAAGCAGCAGATTCTGGCATCACCAGACAGAGAGCAAGAAGTTGGAAGCAACCACTGCTCCAGCCTCCCATCTCCCAGCTCTCCTCCTGCCAAATATAGACCCAGCTATCTCTTTCCACAGAAGCAATCTTGCGTGAAAAACAAATTAAGGGAATGCTTGCACACTGGGAGAGAAGTGGCCAGCTTCAAAAAGGTGAAAACATGGCCAAAATTAAAAATGTGTCTTCACATCAAGAAAACAAGGTGCACCCATTTTACAGATGAGGAAGAGAAGACTCAGAGAAGAAAATTGCTCAGAATAACAGCTAGCAAATGGCAGAGGCAGATTTAGTAACTCTCCTTTCTCATCCTTTCTTCTTAGCTCAAGGTTAGCTCCCAGAATTGAGAGATGAATCTCTGGTAGGAAACATTTTTGGGTGATGGATTTACTAATCAGCTTGGCTTGGGTTTCATAAAAGGCAGTGTTAAGAACACTGAGTCAGTACTTCTTTCCAGTTTCCAGCATGCGGAGAGGAAGAAAATGCAAAAAGCTCAGATATGCAAATGAACACTTGGACTGACTTCCTCTGGAGTTCCAGCCTCCAGGAGAATTCTTTATTCCTTGCAGAATGCATTCTTGTTTCTGCTTAACTGGTGAAAAAGGAGGAAAGATCTTTTCCAGGTGACCAAACCTAGGAATGAAAATCTCCAAGGAAAATGCACTTTTCAGGAAGCAAATGTTTGCTAAACAAGGATAATAAATGTTATTTTAAATAACATTTAAATTTAAATAAATGTTCCACTCACTGAAAGAAATGGACAAAGAGAATTCCCAAGCAAATGAGTTCTACACTCATTGCTTACCTTTCTTTTACCCAGGCCCATATTTTAAGCAAGGTCTAGGATGACCTCAGGAGGGTACTCAAGGATGTGAGTAGGAAAGTGGGCAGCAGCCTCTCCTCTAAGATAGAAACGTCAACTGTAATGTACTAAAGCATGTGGCTTAGATGTGAGATCCTGTGCTGGCCCTGGGGGAAAAGAGGGGGAACACAAGCCCTGTAACACTGGACCAAGGTCCTGCACCTCAAGAACGCCTAAGATGTGTACCTAAAGGTATTGGTCAGATGTGCTCAGGGAATACAGGTTGCAAGGTCTTGTTGCTTCCTTCCAGGGGAATATCTAATACTTTGAGTGCCCCAGGTCCCTAATGGGACATTTTGTTCCCAGCTCACCCCTTTCTTACACCATACACAAAAATAAATTCAAAATGGATTAAAGACCTAAGTGTGAGAGGCACCTGTGTGGCTCAGTCTGTTGAGGATCTGCTTTCGGCCTGGGTTGTGATCCCGGGGTCCTGGGATCGAGCCCCGTATCAGGCTCCCTGCTCCGCAGGAAGCCTGCTTCTCCCTCTCCCACTACCCCTGCTTGTATTCCCTCTCTCGCTGTCTCTCTCTCTGTCAAATAAATAAATTAAAAAAAAAAAGACCTAAGTGTGAGACCTGAAACCATAAAAATCCTGCAAGAGAACACAGGCAGTAACCTCAATCGTCAATTTTTTTCTAGATACATCTCCTGAGGCAAGGGAAACAAAAGCAAAAATAAACTATTGGGACTACATAAAAAATATATATATATATTTCCTTTGCTGTGCAGAAGCTTATCAACAAAACTAAAAGGCAACTTATGGAAAAGGAGAAGATATTTGCAAATGACATATCTGATAAAGAGTTAGTATCCAAAATATATGAAGAACTTATAAAATTCAATACCCAAAATCCAAACAATCCAATTAAAAATGGTTAGAAGACATGAACAGACATTTCTCCAAAGGAGACATTTAGATGGCCAACAGACACATGAAAAGATGTTCATTATTACTTACCACCAGGGAAATGCAAATCAAAACTACAATGAGATATCACCTCACACCTGTCAAAATGACTAAAATCAACAACACAAGAAACAACAGGTATTGGCGAGGATGTGGAGAAAAAGGAACACTCACGCACTGTTGGTGGGAATGCAAACTGGTACAGACACTCTGGAAAACAGAATGGAGGTTCCTGAAAAAGCTAAAAATAGAACTACCCTATGATCCAGTAATCACACTACTAGGTATTTATTCAAATAAGGCAAAAGCACTAATTCAAAAGGATACATGCACACTGATATTTATAGCAGCACTACCTATTATAGCCAAAATAGGGAAGCAGCTTGTGTCCATCAATAGATGTATGGATAAAGAAGATGTGGGGTGTGTGTGTGTGTGTGTGTGTAATTGAATATTATTCAGCCATAGAGAAGAACGAAATGTTGCCATTTGCAAGGACATGGGTAGAGCTAGAGAGTTTAATGCTAAGCGAAATAAGTCAGTCAGGAAAAGACAAATGCCATATGATTTTGATCACATGTGGCATTTAAGAAACAAAACAAGCTAAGGGGAAAAAGAGAGAAACCAAGAAACAGACTATTAATAGAGAACAAACTGATGGTTACCAGAGGGGAGGGGGATAGGGGAATGGGTTAAATAGGCAATGGAGATTAAGGAGTGCATCTATTGTGATAAGCACCCGGTGATATATGGAATTGTTGAATCACTGCATTGTACACCTCAAACTAATATAACACTTTATGTTAACTAACTGGAATTAAAATAAAAACTTAAAAAAAAAGAAAAAAGAAAAACCCAGCTCTGTGTGCCCAGTGATTTTTCTAAACTGGCCAGATGTCCAACAAATAGTAAGTCTTGACCAGGCTGGTTCACTACAATGCCCCACTTTGCCTCCTTTCTCCTGTGCTTTATATTTCACCCAGGACCCCATATGTGGGAGCACCTCTCAGAACCTTCACATTCACGACTGGTTCAGGCAGTGGCTGTCCACTCCTGAGAAGGCTCTTAGGTTTAAGTCTTCAGAGCTGCTGATAATCTAGCAATTAACCACCAGGCTGGAGGAATACTGTTTGAATCCTTTGATAAAGCCTAGCATGCCCCAGTGCTATCTTCTTTTGTTTTCAATCATCCTGACACTGCTGAGGCAGCTGGAGAGTGATGCATATGTTAATGACACCTTCAGAGTAAGGCCAAAAAAAAAAATACAGCTACCAATGCCTGAGGTTGAGTTTCCCAGTGACTGCTTGTACCTGGGTCACTATTTTTAGTAGGAACCTCCAGTCAAAAATGTCAGAGGGAAAATTAATGTGAATTTGGCTGAAAAGGATGAATTAAGATTGGTGTTTCAAATAATGCAATATATGTTAAGAAAAAAAAAAGAAGAAGAAGATAGCAGGAGGGGAAGAATGAAGGGGAGTAAGTCAGAGGGGGAGACGAACCATGAGAGACGATGGACTCTGAAAAACAAACTGAGGTTTCTAGAGGGGAGGGGGTTGGGGGGATGGGTTAGCCTGGTGATGGGTATTAAAGAGGGCACGTTCTGCGTGGAGCACTGGGTGTTATGCACAAACAATGAATCACGGAACACTACATCAAAAACTAATGATGTATGGTGATTAACATAACAATAAAATTTAAAAAATAAAAGATTGGTGTTTCATCCCAACTCTCTTAGAAACTCACCCTGGGTGCTACAAAAAAGCATTTCCCAGCTCTGGGCCTCAGAATTTCCCACCTGAACAACCAGAGGTTTAGATTCCCTATCAATCAGACATTCTGTGAAATCAAAGACAGGCAATATCCAAGGAAGAAGGGTTCCAGCCCCATAATGCCAACTGCCCTACTGAAAAGCTCTTGCAGGTGTCTCTAATGCTAAGGTTTGCAATAAGTTCTAACATCCTTGCCCATGAGAAGCAGAAAACAAACAAAACTCAGCAGGGTCACATCTGACAAAGAGTTAGATTCTAATGTCAGCACATAAGGCAAGAATCATACACAGTCAGAATTCCCCCAAAGGAAGGTGCCATAGAGAAGACCCACCCATCACTGTTCCATCCACTAGCCCAGCCCAGTCTTTCTCCAGCCTCAGAATTACCAGTGTTCAGTGCCTGGGTGGCTCAGTTGGTTAAGCGACTGCCTTCAGCTCAGGTCTGATTCTGGAGTCTTAGGATGGAGTCCCACATGGGCCTTCCTGCTCAGCAGGGAGGCTGCTTCTCCCTCTGACCCTCCCCCTTCTTGTGCTCTCTCATTCTCTCTCTCAAATAAATAAATTTTAAAAAATCTTTAAAAAAAATTACCAGTGTTCTTCCATTAAACACCTGAGGAAAGTGTTGCCTTGCTTTTAGGGGACATACTATACAAAGTAATAATGATAAATCATAATAATAATCATAACAATAAGAACAACAACACCATTAAGGTATTATCAGAACCAAACTGACCTGATGAAAGAAAATACCCAGGTCCAGCTGGCTCTAGCATTCCACTTGGGAAAAGGGAAATACTCAACTTCAGTTCTCTCTAGCCATCCTGTCCCACCTATAGGGAGGTGGCGGGGGGTACCTGAGAAAACTTGTGAAGTCACAGTCCAGAGGCACACGCTCCCTAAAAGACTGAGACCTAATCATAAGACTATAGAATGTTCCTTCTCCTACCACACTTCACAGCCACATTACTAAAAGGCCTATGTACAGCAGTTCCTTGTCCCCAGTACATCATATCTGGCTATCAAGAAAAAATATATATATATATATGTGTGTGTTACCACAAAAGCAAGAAACATAATTTGAGCAGACAAAGTAAGCAACAGAACCAGACATGGCAGGGATGTTGGAATTATCAGACTGAGGATTTAAAACAACCATGGTTGATATGCTAAGAAATCTAATTGATAAAGCAGACAGCTGTAAAAACAGATGGGCAGTGCAATAAGAGAGATGAAAATCCTAAGAAGTAACCAAAAAGAAATACTAGAGATTAAAGAAAAGCAAACCCGTAACGGCAACGAGGTATGCCTTTGATTAGTTTATTAGTAGATTAGACATAGCTGACAAAAGAATCTCTGAGCTAGAGGATATATCAATAGACTATTTGAAAACAAAAACCAAAGAAAATAAAAATGGAGGGGGGAGAACAGAACATCCAAGAAATGTGAGACAACTGCAAAATGTATAACAAATTCATAATGGGTATGCCAGGAGGAGAAAGAGAGAAAGAAAAAGAAGAAATATTTGAAATAATAATGACAATTTCCCCAAATTAATATCAGACAACAAACAGATCCTGGAAGTTCAAGCAGAATAAGTGTTCAAAAAGACTCTGCACCTTGGCATATAATTTTGAAGTTACCAAAAACAAAAAAAACAAAAAACAAAAAACCAAGGGTAAAGAAAAAAATCCTTAAAGAAACCAAAGGAAAGAAACACCTTACCTATCTACAAAGTAGTAAAGGTCACATCTAACTTCTATGCAGAAACCAAGCAAACAAGGAGAGTGAATAAGTATTTAAAGTGTTGAGAAAAAAAAACTACTAAATTAGAATTCCATACCTTGTGAAATTATCCTTCAAAAGTGAAAGTGAAGTAAAGGCTTTCTCAGACAGATAAAAATGAAGATTTGTTGACACTAGACCTGCTTTGCAAAGAATGTTAAAAAGTTTTAAAGAGAAGAAAACTAATATAGATGAGAAACTTGAATCTACATAAAAAGAATATCAGAATGAAATAAAGTAAATTAAAAACTTTTATTTTTCTTATCTCTAATTGATCCAACACATAACAGTTTGTTCAAAATAATAATAGCAAAACTGTATTCAATTATGTATGCTTATGTACATATCATGTGTGTGTATGTGTGCTTACATATGTCTAAGTGAAAGGAGTGACAATGATAAAAGGGATGGGAGGAGGGAATTAGAATCACTTCATTATTATAAGATACCCACACTACCTGTGAAATGGTATAAAGTTGTTAAAAAAATAGATTAGTTATAAATGCATTGTGAAATGTAGGGCAAACACTAAAAAAGTTAAAAAAGAAGTGCAACAGATATGCTAAAAAAGGAAAAAAATAGAATTATATAAAATGCTCAGTTAAAACAACCACAAAAGGTAGAAAAAAAATGGAAACAAAGAACAAGGGCAACAAATAGAAAACAGCAATAGATTTGGTAGACATTAATCCAGCTAATCAATAATCATTTTGAAGATCAGTGGTCTAGATGCACTGATTAAAAGACAGAGATTGTCAGAGTGGATCAAAAAACATTACTTAACTATATATTGTCTAAAAGACACTTGAAAAACACTTTAAATACAAAGACACATTAGATTAAAAGTAAATGGATGAAAGAAAGTATACTATGCTAACACTGATAAAAAAAGCAGGCATAGCTATATTTCAGACAGAGTTGACTTCAAAGGAAGGAAATTTATCAAGGATAAAGAAGGGCATTACAGGGGCACATCGGTGGCTCAGTCGTTAAGCGTCTGCCTTAGGCTCAGGTCATGATCCCAGGGTCCTGGGATTGAGTACAGTATCGGGCTCCCTGCTCCACGGGAAGCCTGCTTCTCCCTCTCCCGCTCCCCCTGCTTGTGTTCCGTCTCTCGCTGTTTCTGTCAAATGAATAAATAAAATCTTAAAAAAAAAAGGAAAGAAAGAAGGGCATTACATAATGATAAAGGGGTTGATTCTCCAAGAAGACATAACAATTCTTAACATGTACACACCTAACAACAGAGTGTCAAACTATATGAGGCAAAAACTGACAGAACTGCAAGGAGAAATAGATGAATTCACTATCATAGTTAGAGACACAGACACCCCTCTCTCAGAAATGGATAGATCCAGCAGTCAGAACATCAGTAAGCACGTAGTTGAACTAAACTGCATCATCAGTGAACAAGATATTTATCAACTACTTCATCCAAAAATAGCAGAATACACAGACACACGGAACATTCACCACAATTGACTAAATTCTGGGCCATAAATTATACCTTAACAAATTTAAAAGAATAGAAATTACACTGTGTTTTTTCTCAGACACAATGGAATTAAACTAGAAATTAGTGACAGAAAGGTGTTTGGAAAATCCCCAAATACCTGGAAAGTAAACTACACACTTCTAAATAATGCATGGATCAAAGAAGAAATCTCAAGATAAATCTAAAAATATTAGGATGAAAAGAATGTGAAAACACAACTTATTGAAATTTGTGGGATGCAGCAAAAGTGATACCTCGATGGACACTTAAAACATTGAATGCGTATGTTAGAAAAAAAAGAAAGATTTAAAAATCAATAATATAAGCTTCCACCTTAGCAAACTACAATAAGAGCAAATTAGATCCAAAATAAGCAAAAGAAGATAAATGACAAGTATTAGAGCAGAAATCAATAAAATTGAAAACAGGAAATAAAAGAGAAAATCAACAAAATAAAAAAGTGCATTGAAAAGATCAAAAAAATTTACAAACCCCCTGCCAGACTCACTAAGGGGAAAAAAAAAAGTAGACATAAATTGCTAATATCAAAAAAAAAAGGAGGAAATACCATGAACATTAAAAGGACAATAAAATAATATATATATCTCTGCCCACAAATTTGGTAATCTAGATAAAATGGACCAATTTCTTGAAAGGTGCAATCTGCTGAAACTTTCATAAAAAGAAATAGATAATTTAAAAAAGCCTGCCATCTATTAGAAAAAATGAGCCCATAATTAATAACCTTGTAAAACAGAAAGCATCAGGCCCAGATAGATTCACTGGTGAGTTCTACTGAAGATTAAAGGAAGAAATTATACCAGTTCTCGATAATCTCTTCCAGAAGAAAGAAGCAGAGGGACTACTTTCTAACTCATTCTATAAGGTCAGCATTAGCATAATGCTGACAGACCAGACAAAGGCATCACGTGAAAAGAAAACTATGGGGCAATATCTCTTAAGAACATAAATGCAAAAATCCTAAGCAAAATATTAGCAAATCAAATCTAAAAATATAAAAGCATAAAAATCAAATCTAAAAAGCATAAAATTATGCACCTCAACCAAGTGTGATTTATCCCAGATGTACAAAACAGGTTCAACATTTGAAAATCAATTAATGTAATCCATTGCATCAAAAGACAAAAACAACAAAATCTTATAATCATATCAATAGATGCAGAAACAGTATTTGACAAATTCAACACCCATTCATGATAAAAACTCCCAGTAAACTAGGAATAGAGGGGAAATTTCTCAACTTTATAAAGAATATCTATAAAATCCTATGGCTAACAGCATACTTAATGGTGAGAAAAATAAAGCTTTCCCACTAATATCAGGTACAAGGCAAGGATATCCCCTCTTACCACTAGTCCCTGCTGATGCAAAGAAAATAAGTTTTGGAAGGAAGTGATAAAGCCTTCTTTGTTCACAGATGATCATCTCTGTAGAAAATCTGAAAGAACTGACAACAAAACTCCTGGAACTAATAAGCCATTACAGTAAGGTAACAGGATACAAGGCTTATATACAAAAGTCAATTGCTTTTCTACATACCAACATGAACAAGTGTGAATTCAGATTAAAAACATAATACCATTTATATGTCACCCCCCAAAATGAAATACTTAGATATAAACCTAGCAAAATATGTACAACATCTATATGAGGGAAACTACAAAATGCTGATGAAAGAAATCAGAGAACTAAATTACTAGAGAGATGTCCCATGTTCATGGATAAGGAGACTCAATATTGTCAAGATAGTTCTTCCCAACTCAATCTATACATTCAGTGCGATCCTAATCAAAATCTCAGGAAGATATTTTATGGATATTTGCAAAATGATTCTAAAATTTATATGCAGAAGGCAAAAGACTCAAATAGCTAGCACAATAATTGAAGGACAAAGTTGGAGGACTGACACTACCAGACTTCAAGACTTATTATAAAGCTACAGTAATCAAGACATTTTTGTAAATAAAACAACAAAAAAAGACAGGTTAATGAAATAGAAAAGAAAGCCCAGAAATAAATATGTCTAGAACAACCAGACACCCACAGGGGGACAGAAAGTGCATCTACACATAACAGCTTACAGTCTTCACAAAAATTAACTCAAAACATAGCATAGATCTAAATGTAAAGTGTAAAACTATAAAACTCCTGGAAGAGAACAGGAGAAATTCTAGATGACCTTGGGTATTGTGATGCCTTTTTAGATATAACACCAAAGTCACAATCCATAAAAGAAATAATTAATAAGCTGAACTTCATTGAAATTAAAAACCTCTGCTCTGCAAAATGCAATATGAAGAGAATTAGAAGACAAGCCACAGACTAGGAGAAAATATTTGCAAAAGAAGTATCTAATAGAGGACTGATTTCCAAAATATGCAAAGAATTCTTAAAATTCAACAATAAGGAAACAAAGAGCCCAATTTTAAAAATGAGCCAAAGAACTTAATAGACACCTCATCAAAGAAGATATAGAGATGGAAAAAAGCATATGAAAAGATGCTTAACATCATATATCACTAAGAAAATGCAAGTTGGGGCACCTGGGTGGCTCAGTTGGTTGAGCGGCTGCCTTTTGCTCAGGTCATGATCTCAGGGTCTTTAGGAACTTGACCTGGTTGTACATCCAAGCATATTCAAGAGGAAGGCAGCACTCTCAAGTTGTAGGAAGATGGGATGGGGGACAGGATGTGCCAGACCAGGAACCCCACCTTCTCTCCCTCTTTCAATGGTGTGTGTCCATTCCAGGTAGAGTGCATTTTAACAGGTCCAGCTTGCAGCAGGATAATGGGATCCCAGTGGAGACTAAGTAATTTCCCTTCATCTAGGTGTGTGAAGTAACTCATCTACCTCAGCACGATGTCCCATTGTAAATTCCAATAGATAACTCCTTTCCCAAGTGTGATGGGGCTTGGTGTTCTCAACTGTGCAGCATGTTGACCCATAGTGAGAGTAGAGCGATGGCTGTTTCCCATGATTCCATACCTTTATGTTATTGGATGCCTCAGTGGGGGTCCCCAGTCTGGCATGTGGCATGTGGGACAACAGGCCCGACTAGTTGATCATTCAAATGTATTAAAGCCTGGGAAAGTATTTTGGTTCTCCCAGCCAAGGTGGCCTTACCTATTAACAATTTAATTTGCTGTGTTAATATTCCATTTTTTTCCTACCAACCCTGCTGCTTATGAGTTATAGGGGAGATGGAGCAGCCATTTAATGTCATATCCTTCTGCCCAGTCTTGCATGTCGTGACTTTTGAAATGTGACTCCTGATCACTATCTGTTCAACAAGGATATCTGTATATGGTACTCGGTTTCTCCAGTCCCCTAATGGTGACAAGCTGTTTTGCACAGCAGCAGGGGAAAGCTTGGGTTAGGCCAGGTACAGTGTCCACACAAACTAAGACATATTTTGAACTCCCACTCAGAGGGAAGGGGCCAACATAATCAATTTGTCAATCCCTCATCTGTTGAAAACTCCAGCGGATGACTTTGGCAGTTGCCTTGGGTGTTGCTTTAAATGTACAAGACATGCTGTTACTGCATTAACCAAGTCATTGTACTTTAAAGGGAAATCTGACATCCTTGGCGATATGCCGTTATCTTTGGGCACTGCAGTGACCATCTTTCTGTGCATATAATTTTCTGTATCTATTGAAGGGTCAGCTGTTGCAGGCAGACCCAAATGTCTTTCTACATATTTTGACCCCATAAGGGCTAATTTATAATCATCCACCCCTTGACTT
The DNA here is from genome assembly GCF_003265705.2 of Callorhinus ursinus. Classification (NCBI taxonomy): domain Eukaryota; kingdom Metazoa; phylum Chordata; class Mammalia; order Carnivora; family Otariidae; genus Callorhinus; species Callorhinus ursinus. The sequence continues at coordinate 107,401 of NW_027397220.1, read as the reverse complement.
CCCATTGTCTGAGTCATAGGGTTAATCCCTTTACAATAGCCCACCATCAGCACAAAGGGGTTAATGACCAGGACTCAAAGTAATCACCAGCCAGAGCACTCTGAGCTCAGTCAGCTATCCAGGGTACTGCCTACTCCGCGAGAGGCTCTCCCTGGAGAAGCACTGTGTACACTGCTAGATGCTGTTGCCTCAAGGAGGTGTCTGGGGTTTCTGCCCCCTTCCAGAGGTGGGACCAAAATCCTCTGGGCATGCTCTCCTTCTGTTGCTTCTGCCACAGTGCCCAACCCATTCCTTCTAGAGTCACAGACACCTCTAAATCAAACGGCAGCCCTGTTCGGGAGATGCCCAGAGCTTCAATCTGCTTCACTGGTAGTACTACCTTCTCAAAGCTGGCTTGCCGCTCTGCCCCAGGTTCTGCATACCTCTTCTCTACCAGGAAGCATTGTGTCAGCTGTGCAATAAAAGTCCTCCAAAACCTCAAAATCTCTACAAGGCTTGCACTTCTTTCACATTCTTAGGGGTTGGATAAACTTCCACCTTATCAATCATAGCAAATGGGACAACAGGGGTCTTACCCAACCAGACAACTCTTAAAAACCTTATGGCAGTGCCTGGACTTTAAAATTGTCTGTGGGTTCACTGTCCATCTACTGCCTCACAGATGCTCCAGCAAAGCTTGCAGGGTGTCTTGCAACAGAGGCAAATCTTTATATGTTAACAATATATCATCAATGTAATAGATCCATTTTACTGATATGGGGAAGGAGAATAGGGACAGGTCCCCAGATACCACCTCATGACATATTGTGGTGCTATGCAAATAGCCTTGGGGGAGCACTTGAAAGGATCATCATTGTTCCTCCCACATGAAGGCAAATTGATCTTAGTTATTAGAAACCTGTACTTGTCAGTCTTTCCCATAAATGTCCTTGAAGATAAAGTACTTTTGCACACATTTTTTGCCAAAGCATCAGAGTAAAAAGTAACTGTCTGCAAATGACAATAAAGTTAAAAAACGGCCATGGTTAAAGATCTGATGAGAGTTCATTATAATGCAATTGACAAAGGAACTTCTATAGCAGAGTGTATTTTAAAAAGCCCCCCCCCTTTATTTTCTTTAGTTTCTGTGGGCAAACTTTTGACTATCTTCTGGTATGTTTACATTTCAAAGACATGATAAGATTTACAACTTCAAGGAACAGAGAAAGAGTGGCAATTTTTCCTAGGAGTTTTGGGTAATTGCTATTTTAAAATTTTCATTTGTATTAGGGGTCAGAAGACAGGGGGCATTTCCTCTGTTTCCTCATGAATTACCATAACATCCTCCTTTTTACCTTCATCACTTTTTCAGAGATTCCATCCCTTGGTGTCCTAATCAGGCTGTGTCATAAGGGCCCAGAACTTAATCCAAGGCATCTTTACAAAACAGCACATTAAGGTCTCCACCTTATTATTCTGCTCCCTCACTTTATCTGTCACCCCAAGCTAGCAAACTAGTGGACACATGCATGTCCTTCTCTAATCTTAGCTCATCTTCTAACTTCCTGACCTGAGTGTCAGCTGGCAGTCTGGTATTGGAGGTCAGCTGAACTGCCCCCCAGCAGAGGCCAGCCCAGCTCTGCAACCAGTATTTCCCTACCCTGGCACAGGTAGGGACATTTCCTCCAGCAAGCAAGTTAGACTACCAGCATTTGGGGGACATCCCATACTCACGTAGTGGTCCATAAGCATCTAATATATAGGCCCCCCCTCCCCACATAGCGGTCAATAGCCAACTTGAAATATCCCCCGCAGATGCCTGGTTCCCAAGGCCCATTTCTTCAGTCTCCTGGCTGGCTCACTAATTGTTGGTTCATAACCTCCTCAGGAGCTTCCTAAATACAATCTAAAACTGACCACCAAACGCAGAAGGCAGGGAGAAACTGAAGAGGCAGGCCACTCAGGTTGGTAGGTGGGAGTTTTAATAAGCAAAGGGAACTTATATAGTGTAACCAAACTAACATGAGTCGGCTTGATGAGTTGCAGATAGAGACAACCCCAGGTGGAGTTGTCACACAAAGGAAACTTTATTTGCAGCAAATAAGGAGATCACAGGGAATAATTTTAAGCCATTATTCCCTGAGCAGGGGTGAGAGGGTTCTTTTTATTTACAGTTTAGGATGAATATTCAGAAAGGGGAGCTGTGCCATGGCACATAAAAGTGGGAATAAGGTTGCACACACGTACTTAGAAAACATGCATATACATGCATCCTATGTTATGTTAATGAAGCTTGTACTCCTTTTAGACTTTAATATTATAATGAAGAAGAGGTAACTATCTGACAAGAGAAAAGGGCTTTGGGCATGATCCAAGAGCTGGTATAAACTGGATGGGGTCTTAGGCTCATTATCTCTGGTAAGGAATGCAGGGTCTTGCTTATTTTTGAACGAGCACTGGGAGCTTTACCCCTGATTTATTGTCTCTGAGATGGTTGGCTATTTCCTGGCCTGGTAGAGACTGTTAGTTTTTACATTCCCTTTGTTCCCTTAAAATTCTTAACTACAGAGGTTTTTGCATTTCTTTGTAACTCTGACATATCCTAGGAAGCTTTGTAAGAAGTGTGCTTAGGCAAATAGAGCTGATAGGGCATAGATCACAGGAAAATAGCTAGGGGCCTTAAATGACTTCTCTTTTTGTCATGAAAGCTAAGTCTCTTCTTTTTCTGGGAACCCCTAACTTTTCTGCTTACAATACAGGCTTATCTTGGGTGGCAGAAAGATGAATGGATCCTCTCACCTGCCCACCACATTTAAGAGTTTATGTAGAGACTTGGGGTGCCTGGGTAGCTCAGTCCTTAAGCATCTGCCTTAGGCTCAGGTCATGATCCCAGGGTCCTGGGATCGAGCCCCGCATCAGGTTCCCTGCTCCTCAGGAAGCCTGCTTCTCCCTCTCCCACTCCCCCTGCTTGTGTTCCCTCTCTTGCTGTGTCTCTCTCTGTCAAATAAATAAATTTAAAAAAAAAAATTTATATAGAGGCCTTAATTGGGCTTAGTCATGTAGACTGTGTAGATGTTCTTAACACCCATCACTCTCTCAAGGCTATGTCCTTGGAGCAGCCTTTGGGAATGGGAAGGGCAAGTGGAACCCACATTCCAAAGACAGGAGAGGGGATGCAGGGACTCTGGTCATCTGGGTCCAGTTCATAGGACAACCAGTGGCCATGTCTTCTTGACATCTATTCTATCCACCCACCTAGAGCAAGAATCCTTCCTTTAGTATCACCAACGGATACTTGTCTAGCCTTTACTTAAATCCTTCCTGAGAGAGCCCATCTATGTGTGGGTAGCCCTTGTGGTTGGAAGGAGACACAGGCCAGTGAGTGGCAGGCCAGGCTCATGTAGATCTAAGCTGAGACTTGCAGATGGGATCTCTAGGAAGCCTGCTTGCAGAGAGAGGAGCATGAAACAGATGTGCAGAGGTGAGGAGAGAGGAGGGGAGCAAGGGAGGGAAGAAGAGAAGGGGAAAATGGAGAGAGAGATTGAGAGAGAAGTGGAGCTGCTGAATACTGGGGCTCCTGGCCAATTCCTGACTGTCATCTCCCAGCCCTCATGAAAGCCCACTTTTCCTTGGATGGGTTTATTTAATCATATTAATCAGATGTATCATATGCCAGGTTCCATTCCAGGATCAGGTATACAGCAGTACCTGCCCTCAAGGTGCCTCCTTTCTAGTGGGTTCTGTGAGATACATCCATTCCTTTTAACACATTTTTCTTTATTTGATTGAGCTCAAGTGGGTTTCTACTTCCTGCACCCAAGAGATCTCGCACTAAGATCAGGTTGGCATGGATCTTCCCATTCTGTGGATGAAGACCCAGAGCTCTGAAGAGGTAAAACAAGTTCATTCAAATAACAGCTGGACTTTTGAAGGCAGCACATTGGATTTGAAGCCCAAGCATCTTTCACTGTTCCTATCGCCTCCCAAGAGATGAAGCCATTAGCACTGCCAGAGGATTTCAGGGCTCTGCACCCAGAGGTAACTCTGGGGTTAATAGCAAAGATGGTGAGGGGTGCATACAGAGAATATCCCACTCATGGCAACACACTCAGAAGCTTTTACATAAGTTTTGGATTCTCACAACAGCCCTGCTGGAACCACAGCCTAGGCTTAGCTCACTTTTATAATTAGAAAACCCTGAGTTCAGAGCCCACAAGTAACCTGCTCAGGGTCACAGAGTTGGTGAAGAAAGAGCCAAGATGCCACCCAAAACTTCTAGTCTATGTTCTTTTCCCTATTCAACAATGGCTTTAAATCTCCACCAAGGGGCGCCTGGGTGGCTCAGATGGTTAAGCATCTGCCTTCGGCTCAGGTCATGATCCCAGGGTCCTGGGATTGAGTCCCGCATCGGGCTCCCTGCTCCTTGGGAGCCTGCTTCTCCCTCTGCCTCTCTCTCTCTCTCTCTCTCTCTCTCTCTCCCTCTCTGTCTCTCATGAATAAATAAATAAAAAGTTAAAAAAAAATAAAAAATAAATAAATCTCCACCAAGCATCACAGCATCTCATCATATGGCCCCCTCCTCTCTTTGGACTATTTGCCACTTCTTCTCAGCCTAGTCTCCACCCACAAACTGCCCCCAGCTTTTCAACTGTTTCCTACTCCCCAACCATCTTCACTAAACTCAGGCTTCTTCCTGTCCTCCCCACACTCTCTCAACATGTCTTAAGCCCAACACTTTATTTGGCCTCATCACCTAAACCACTTCATCCAAGAGCCTCCCATCCCAGTAAGTGCCACCATCTCCAATGCAATGACCAGGTTAAACCAGCCTTTGTTTCAGTGCTGCTCCACTCCATTAGCTACAGGCCCACATCACATTACCGTCCAATCCAACCACTTCCACTGCTCTGACTGGTGCCTCATTCTGCCTCAACTGGAGGACTGCAGTGGCCTCCACTCTGCTATCTCTGCTTCCTAAATTGTGACCCCAGGATATAATATATAAACTGCAGCCAGATATCTTTCCATACAGAACTCTGGATAAAATCCAGATTAGCACCAGATGCAGTAGCAACTCTAGGCTAGAGTTCTCCAAAGGCCCATCAAAGGACCAGCTCAGCAGAGTCACCCAGGTCTCTTCCTAAGATGTTGGTTCTCAGGCCCTGAGTATAATCCTTCAGGTCAGAGTTGCTAAGGAAGGGCCCAGGGATTGTCACTTAATGAGCTCCCAGATGAATTTTATGCACACTAAATATTGGGAACCACTGAAAATTTTGACAGGTGAGGAGGAAGGTTCTTGGAGGGCATGGGCTGGGAGATGCCCTGGGTCACTTTATAACTGAAGAATGGAGCTAAAATCTAAGCTCTGGGTTGAGGTTGAGAAGTAGCTGAGGGTCAGGAGCCCAGCATCAAAGAGCACTTGAAAGGCTACTTCCTAGATATGGGGCCTCAGACTATGGGATGCACCTCTGGAACTCCAAGTTATTTAGTCACAGAACAAGATAATGATGCTTGCCTGGTAGGGCTTTTGTGAGGATTAATACCTTTGCAGTTTACCCAGCACTTAGCACAGGTAGTAAATGCCTCACAAATGTGGGACATTATGGTATAATTAGTGATGTGTCTTCCTGAAGACATAAGTTATTTTCTGGTTGATGGATTTATATAACTTGAAGGCCAAATGAGGCTCCCCTTATGGAATGTTTATATTATTCCCAGGTAACATTATTTTCTTGTTCTCCTCTACTCTCTCTCTCTCTTTCTCTCTCTCTCACACACACACACACACACACACATAGACACCAAATTTCATTAATATTCCTGGTTACTATCCTTTTTCTATCTCAGTGCTATTCACTGTCTTATCCACAAGGAATTCTTTTGCCTCCATTCTGCCTTTTGAATAATAGCTCAAATCTCAACTTGTATTCTCTCTCCAACATGAAGCTTTCTAAACATTAGCCTATGGTTTCTCCATCCAGGCAGCATTAATACACCCCCCCCCCCCAGGACTTGGTGCCAACTCTGCTCCCTCACTGGACTGGGAAGCCCTTAGAGTATAGCCTTGCCTTAGTCCCTTATAGGCTTCTACAAGCCCAGCACCATTCTGGCCCAGAAAATGGGCTTGGCAAATGTCTGATGGGTAGTGAAGGGCTGGTATGTCTGCTTCCTTCTTTCCAACTCAATTAGGGAATAGAGAAAATCCTATCTTCCCCTTTCCAGGGCTTCCTAACTGCTGTTAGTCATGAAACATAATTAGGAACTTTCTGGCTTAGTTCTAGTGAAAATAGCTGCTCTGTCATTGCTGAGTTTCAAATAAAAAATTATATATTTTTAGATGAGGAGGGGTATTTCCTTATTTTTTTCAATCAACTTTTTGAAGTACGATTTACAAATGATAGACTGCATCCATTTGAACTGTACAATTTAATGATTTTGACAGATATAGGCATCCTGGAAATTACTGTAACAGTCAGTATGCCAAACAATTCCATTGATACCCAAAGATTCTTCATACCCTGAAGTATCTCCTATAAATGACAGAATCAACAGTGATTCTCAGTTGTCACCAGGTGAAAGAGGGGGAGACTGGGGTTTGCCTCCTGGGTGATACTTTCAGGGCAGGAAACTGGCTAATTCATAACAAAGACTGGAAGTAACACCATGTGAACACTGTCCAATATGGTGGCTACTGACCACATGTAACTGTTGAGATATTGAAATGTGGTGGGTATGACCGAGGAACTCAATGTTTTATTTAATTAAATTTCAATGAATTTATATCTCAGTTTGAAAAGCCACATATAGACAGTGGCTACCATATTGGACACCACAAGATACATAGATCAACAGGCACATCCTTATAGAAGATCTACTGTGTGCTCTGCTCCAAAGTGGAACATATGGGAAGAGAGGTCAGAGTCTACAAGTCTCCTGGGGAGACTGCTTGAAGCAAATGAAAAAGGCAAGAGGACACAAAAAATAGTGTTAAATTGTGGTCAGGCCATAAACCAGGAAAAAACATTAATGGGTGACACATCTCAGAGAAAGAGTGGGTTCTGCTCAGATCACATGCTGTTTAGTGCCAGTATTCAGTTTCAAATCTAAATGTCTTCATTCTCAGCCCTAACCTGATACACAAAGAACTGTGGGCTAGAGGCTGGGAAGGTCCTTGAGGCAACTTGAATGCACATAGTAATGTCCCAGGCTTTAAGAGAAGATGAAGAACCACAGTATTTGCTCCTTTGCTCCTGCCCTGATCTCAGCCCAGGAAATTCACTGTCATACAAAAATAGTCTTAGAAGTTTTCCTATCAAGCTTTTAAACACATCCACATTAAAAGTCACAAAGGTCTCTAGAACTTTTTAACTTTGCAAAACTAAAACTCCATGGAAATGGAGCAAAAACTGTACACTTAAAAATGGTTAGGAAGGTAAATTTTATATTGTGTATTTTGTTTTTTATCACAAGAAAAAAAGTCTCCGTTTGTATGCTTACCTTCCAGACCTGGCACTTCTACATGTGCTCTTGACTCAGTGCCCCATGTGCCATAGGAGCCAGCACCACTGCACAACCCTGAAACTGGTACCTCTATGGGCCCCCAGAACCAGTGCCAAGACCTAACACTGCCATGAACCCCACTCAGCCTGTACCATTGTGCCAATTCATAGGTAAAGATCTTTCCCCACCAAAGCCAATCTGTTAAGTCTAAGAGGTAATTCCTTCAAATGTGCAGACATCAACGCAAGACTACATGAACATGAAAAATCAAAGAAACATGACACCACTAAAGGTACAAATAAGTTTTCGTATTTTATCCATTACCCAAAGGAATGTAATCTACAAATCATCTGACAAAAACTTTAAAATAATTGTTTTTTAAAAAGTTTGGCTCCAGAGAATAAGACAAACAAACTGGGAGGACATATTTGCAAAAGACACATCTGATAAAGGTCTGTTACCTAAAATAACAAAGAACTCTTAAAGTTCAACAATAAGAAAACAACCCAATTAAAAAAATGGGCCAAGGACATTAGCAGACACCTCACCAAAGAGATGCAGATGACAAATAAGCATATGAAAAGGTGCTTCACATCAAATGTCATCTGGAAAATATAAATTAACAAGCAATGAGATAAACAGGGGGGGCGGAGCAAGATGGCGGAGGAGTAGGAGACCTAGATTTCGTCTGGTCTCAGGAATTCAGCTGAATAGGGATCAAACCATTCTGAACACCTGCGAACTCAACAGGAGATCAAACAGGAGAGTAGCAACAACACTCTGAACAGAGAAGCAACCACTTACTGGAAGGTAGGGCGTGCGGAGAAGTGAATCCGAGGCGATATTCGGGAGGATAGACGGCGGGGGAGGGGCCTCTGCCGGGCGCTTCTGGCAAGTGCTAGAGCCGCGGAGCACAAAATCGGACCTTTTAGAAGTTGGCTCGGCGGAGGGACGTCGCTGCAGTGGCTAAGCGGGGGGGTGGAATCCTCCCGGGACAGTGTGGTCTCAGGACCCTTGGGGTCACGGAGAGACCGGGGGTGCCTGAGTGCGCCAGAGCTCCCAGGTATCAGAGCGGGGAAGCCGGCTGCAGAGACGGAGCAGAGTCGCGGGCTCTCAGCTCGGGGTTGCCATAAACTGTGATCTGCGGCCCAGTCGGGGCACGGCTCCCCCAGCAGGGACCCAACAAGCAGCAGATC
>NW_027397220.1:51746-93726 GCF_003265705.2 Callorhinus ursinus | reverse complement strand
TTTTCAAACAACTTATCTTACCAAGTCCTTTTATAAAATCTTTTATACTTTTCATCTTTACAGTCATCTTCCATCCCTTCATTGTATCAACCCTTATTTTGTATATATATGTCTTTCTTCCTTTAAAATTTTAGGAGGCACTTTTTTCTAACAGACCAAACTACGCCCAAAATCTAGTGTGTGGCACTGACCTATGCACTAGCCTGATCATATTTGATCACATTCTGCTTTTTTTTATTGTTCTGTTTTTGTTTTTATCCTTTTTTTTTTCCTTTTTTTTTTCTCTTTCTTTTTTCTTTCTTTCCCTTTCTTTTCCCCTGGTTTCAGGTCTTCTCTGATTTGTATACAGTATATTTGCTGGGGACGTTGTAAACCTGTTAGCATTTTGTTCTCTCATTCATCTATTCTCCTCTGGACAAAATGACAAGACGAAAGAAATCACCTCAGCAAAAAGAACAAGAGGTAGTACCATCAGCCAGGGACCTACTCAATACGGACATTAGTACGATGTCGGACCTAGAGTTCAGAATCATGACTTTAAAGATACTAGCTGGGCTTGAAAAAAGCGTGGAAGTTATTAGAGAAACCCTTTCTGGAGAAATAAAAGAACTAAAATCTAACCAAATCGAAATCAAAAAGGCTATTGATGAGGTGCAATCCAAAATGGGGGCACTAACTGCTAGGATAAAGGAGGCAGAAGAGAGAATCAGCGATACAGAAGACCAAATGATGGAAAATAAAGAGGCTGAGAAAAAGAGAGAGAAACAATTACAGGATCACGAGGGCAGAATTCGAGAGATAAGTGATACGATAAGACGAAACAACATTAGAATAATTGGGATCCCAGAAGAAGAAGAGAGAGAGAGGGGGGCAGAAGGTATATTGGAGCAAATTATAGCAGAGAACTTCCCTAATGTGAGGAAGGAAACAGGCATTAAAATCCAGGAGGAACAGAGAACCCCTCTCAAAATCAATAATAATAGGTCAACACCCTGACATCTAATAGTAAAACTTACGAGTCTCAGAGACAAAGAGAAAATCCTGAAAGCAGCTCGGGAGAAGAGATATGTAACCTACAATGGTAGAAACATTAGATTGGCAACAGACCTATCCACAGAGACCTGGCAGGCCAGAAAGGACTGGCAAGATATCTTCAGAGCACTAAACGAGAAAAATATGCAGCCAAGAATACTACATCCAGCTAGGCTATCATTGAAAATAGAAGGAGAGATAAAAAGCTTCCAGAACAAACAAAAACTAAAGGAATTTGCAAACACGAAACCAGCCCTCCAAGAAATATTGAGAGGGGTCCTCTAAGCAAAGAGAGAACCTAAAAGCAGCAAAGAGCCGAAACGAACACAGACAACAGACAGTTAACAGTCACCTTACAGGTAATACAATGGCACTAAATTCATACCTTTCAATAGTTACCCTAAATGTAAATGGGCTCAATGCCCCAATCAAAAGACACAGGCTATCAGATTGGATTAAAAAACAAGACCCATCAATATGCTGTCTGCAAGAGACTCATTTTAGACGCAAAGACACCCCCAGATTGAAAGTGAGGGGGTGGAAAACCATATACCATGCTAATGGACACCAAAGAAAGCTGGGGTGGCAATCCTTATATCAGACAAACTAGATTTTAAAACAAAGACTGTAATAAGAGATGAGGAAGGACACTATATCCTACTTAAAGGGTCTATCCAAGAAGAAGATCTAACAATTGTAAATATCTATGCCCCGAACATGGGAGCAGCCAATTATATAAGGCAATTAATAACAAAAGCAAAGAAACACATTGACAACAATACAATAATAGTGGGGGACTTTAACACCCCCTTCACTGAAATGGACAGATCATCTAAGCAAAAGATCAACAAGGAAATAAAGACTTTAAATGACACCCTGGACCAAATGGACCTCACAGACATATTCAGAACATTCCATTCCAAAGCAACGGAATACACATTCTTCTCTAGTGCCCATGGAACATTCTCCAGAATTGATCACATACTAGGTCACAAATCAGGTCTCAACCGGTACCAAAAGATTGGGATCATTCCCTGCATATTTTCAGACCACAATGCTTTGAAACTAGAACTCAACCACAAGAGGAAAGTCGGAAAGAACTCAAATACATGGAGGCTAAAGAGCATCCTACTAAAGAATGAATGGGTCAACCAAGAAATTAAAGAAGAATTAAAAAAATTCATGGAAACCAATGGCAACGAAAACACAACTGTTCAAAATCTTTGGGATACAGCAAAGGCAGTCCTGAGAGGAAAGTATATAGCAATACAAGCCTTTCTCAAGAAACAAGAAAGATCTCAAATACACAACCTAACCCTACACCTAAAGGAGCTGGAGAAAGAACAGCAAATAAAGCCTAAACCCAGCAGGAGAAGAGAAATCATAAAGATCAGAGCAGAAATCAATGAACTAGAAACCAAAAGAACAGTAGAACAGATCAACGAAACTAGGAGCTGGTTCTTTGAAAGAATTAACAAGATTGATAAACCCCTGGCCAGACTTATCCAAAAGAAAAGAGAAATGACCCAAATCAACAAAATCATGAATGAAAGAGGAGAGATCACAACCAACACCAAAGAAATACAAAGAATTATAAGAACATATGATGAGCAACTCTATGCCAGCAAATTAGATAACCTGGAAGAAATGGGTGCATTCCTAGAGATGTATCAACTACCAAAATTGAACCAGGAAGAAATAGAAAACCTGAACAGACTATAACCACTAAGGAAATTGAAGCAGTCATCCAAAATCTCCCAACAAACAAAAGCCCAGGGCCAGATGGCTTCCGAGGGGAATTCTATCAGATATTTAAAGAAGAATAATACCTATTCTCCTGAAACTGTTCCGAAAAAAAGAAATGGAAGGAAAACTTCCAAATTCATTTTATGAGGCCACCATTACGTTGATCCCCAAACCAGACAAAGACCCCATCAAAAAGAATTACAGACCAATATCCTTGATGAACACCGATGCAAAAATTCTCACCAAAATACTAGCCAATAGGATCCAACAGTACATTAAAAGGATTATTCACCACAACCAAGTGGGATTTATCCTGGGCTGCAAGGTTGGTTCAACATCCGCAAATCAATCAACGTGATACAATACATTAACAAAAGAAAGAGCAAGAATCATATGATCCTCTCAATAGATGCAGAAAAAGCATGTGACAAAGTACAGCATTCTTTCTTGATCAAAATTCTTCAGAGTATAGGGATAGAGGGTACATACCTCAATATCATAAAAGCCATCTACGAAAAACCTACAGGGAATATCATTCTCAATGGGGAAAAGCTGAGAGCTTTTCCCTTAAGGTCAGGAACGCGGCAGGGATGTCCACTCTCACCACTGCTATTCAACATAGTATTAGAAGTCCTAGCCATAGCGATCAGACAACAAAAAGAAATCAAAGGCATCCAAATCAGCAAAGAAGAAGTCAAACTCTCACCCTTTGCAGATGATACGATACTTTATGTGGAAAACGCAAAAGAGTCCACCCCAAAACTGCTAGAACTCATACAGGAATTCAGTCAAGTAGCAGGCTATAAAATCAATGCACAGAAATCAGTGACATTCCTATACACCAACAACAAGACAGAAGAGAGACAATTCAAGGAGTCGATCCCATTCACAATTGCACCCAAAACCATAAGATACCTAGGAATAAATTTAACCAATGAGGCAAATCATCTATACTCAGAAAAGTATAAAATACTCAGGAAAGAAATTGAAGAAGACACAAAGAAATGGAAAAACGTTCCATGCTCATGATTTCGAGAACGAACATTTTGAAGATGTCAATGCTACCTAGAGCAATCTACACATTCAATGCAATCCCCATCAAAATACCATCCACTTTTTTCAAAGAAATGGAACAAATAATCTTAAAATTTGTATGGAACCAGAAGAGACCCTGAATAACCAGAGGAATATTGAAAAAGAAAAGCAAAGCTGGTGGCATCACAATTCCGGACTTCCAGCTCTATTACAAAGCTGTCATCATCAAGACAGTATGGTACTGGCACAAAAACAGACACAACGATCAATGGAACAGAATCGAGAGCCCAGAAATGGACCCTCAACTCTATGGTCAACTTATCTTTGACAAATCAGGAAAGAATGTCCAATGGAAAAAAGTCTCTTCAACAAATGGTGTTGGGAAAATTGGACAGCCACATGCAGAAGAATGAAACTGGACCATTTCCTTACACCACACACAAAAATAGACTCCAAATTGTTGAAAGACCTGAACGTGAGACAGGAGTCCATCCAAATCCTAAAGGAGAACACAGGTAGCAACTTCTTCGACCTCAGCAACTTCTTCCTAGAAACATCGCCAAAGGCACGGGAAGCCAGGGCAAAAATGAACTATTGGGATTTCATCAAGATAAAAAGCTTTTGCACAGCAAAAGAAACAGTCCACAAAACCAAAAGTCAACCGACAGAATGGGAGAAAATATTTGCAAATAACATATCAGATAAAAGGGCTAGTATCCAAAATCTATAAAGAACTTATCAAACTCAACACCCAAAGAACAAATAATCCAATCAAGAAATGGGCAGAAGACATGAACAGACATTTTTCCAAAGAAGACATCCAAATGGCCACAGGCACATGAAGAAGTGCTCAACATCGCTCGGCATCAGGGAAATCCAAATCAAAACCTCAATGAAATACCACCTCACACCCGTCAGAATGGCTAAAATTAACAAGTCAGGGAATACCAGATGTTGGCGGGATGTGGAGAAATGGGAACCCTCCTACACTGTTGGTGGGAATGCAAGCTGGTGCAACCCCTCTGGAAAACAGTATGGAGGTTCCTCAAACAGTTGAAATTAGAGCTACCATTCGATCCAGCAATTGCACTACTGGGTATTTACCCCAAAGATACAAATGTAGGGACCCGAAGGCGTACGTGCACTCCAATGTTTATAGCAGCAATGTCCACCATAGCCAAACTGTGGAAAGAGCCAAGATGTCCTTCGACAGATGAATGGATAAAGAAGAGGTGGTATATATACACAATGGAATATTATGCAGCCATCAAAAGGAATGAGATCTTGCCATTTGCAACGACGTGGATGGAACTGGAGGGTGTTATGCTGAGTGAAATAAGTCAATCAGAGAAAGACATGTATCATATTACCTCACTGATATGAGGAATTCTTAATCTCAGGAACAAACTGAGTGTTACTGGAGTGGTTGTGGGTGGGAGGGTGGGGTGGCTGGGTGATAGACATTGGGGAGGGTATGTGCTATGGTGAGCATTGTGAATTGTGCAAGACTGTTGAATCACAGATCTGTACTTCTGACACAAAAAACGCAACATATTTTAAGAAAAAAGAAAAAGAAGAAGATAGCAGGAGAGGAAGAATGAAGGGGAATATGTCAGAGTGGGAGACGAACCATGAGAGATGATGGACTCTGAAAAAGAAACTGAGGGTTCTAGAGGGGAGGAGGGTTGGGGATGTGTTAGCCTGGTGATGGGTATTAAAGAGGGCACATTCTGCATGGAGCACTGGGTGTTATGAACAAACAATGAATCATGGATCACTACATCAAAAACAAATGATGTAATATATGGTGATTAACATAGCAATAAAAATTTTAAATAAATAAATTAATTAATTAAAAGATCTACTCTGAGACGCAGCATACTTAAATTGTCAAAAGTTAAAGACAAAGAGAGAATTTTGAAAGCAGCAAAGTGAAAGTGACCCACCAAATATAAGGGAATCCCATAATCAATGGATTCTTCAGGAGAAACCTAGTGGCTGGAAAGTGTTGAAGGATATATTTTCAAAGTACTGAAAGACAAATCTATCAACATAGAATACTACAGTATTCTTTAAAAATGAATGAGAGATAAAGCCTTTCCAGACAAGCACAAACTGGGGGAGTTCATAATCACTAGGCCTTTCTTAAACACCAAAGGCATTTCTTCAAATTGAAACATAAATATGAAATCATAAATCTCACTGGTAAAGGTAAATATACAGACAAATTCAGGATAATGTAACACTGTGATGGTGGTATATAAGTTACTCTTTAACCCTAATATAAAGTTAAAGGAAAAAATGTCTCAATTGATACACAATATAAAAAGAAGTAAACTTTTTTAGATCAAGCAATGTGGGAGGTGAGGGTGAAAATTGTAGAGTTTTGGGATGCAATTGAAATTAAGTTGTTATCAACTTAAAATTGGTGGTTATAACTACAAGGTATTTTATGCAATCTTCAAGGTAACCACAAAGGGAAAAAAATTATAATGAACAAAAGATAAAGAGAAAATAATCAAAGTATATCACTACAGAAAAAAAATATAAATATCACAAATATGTATATAAATATCATGAAAATATAAAAAATCACAAAGAGGGCGCCTGGGTGGCTCAGTTGGTTAAGCGACTGCCTTCGGCTCAGGTCATGATCCTGGAGTCCCAGGATCGAGTGCCACATCGGGCTCCCTGTTCAGCGGGGAGTCTGCTTCTCCCTCTGACCCTCTTCCCTCTCGTGCTCTCTATCTCTCATTCTCTCTCTCTCAAATAAATAAATAAAATCTTAAAAAAATAAAAAAAAATAAAAATAATAAAAAATCACAAAGAATGATAGCAAGAGAGGAAAGAAAAAACCGCAGGAACAAAAAACTGCAAGAGACAATTAACAAAATGGCAGTAATTTCTTATGTATAAATAATTACGTTAAGTGTAAATGGATTAAATTATCCAATCAAAAGGCATAGAGTCACTTAATGGATTAAAAAAAAAAAAAAGACAAGATCCAGCCACATGCTGTTTACAAGTGAATCACTTTAGATTTAGGATTAGGGGTACCTGAGTGGTTCAGTCAGTTGGGTGTTGGATTCTTGATTTCAGCTTGGGTCATGATCCTAGGGTCTTGGGATTGAGCCCCACATTGGGCTCTGTGCTGAATGTGGAGCCTGCTTGAGAGTCTCTCTCCCCCTCTGCCCCTCCCCCACCCATGCCCTCTAAATAAATAAATAAATAAATAAGCTTACATAGGATGAAAGTGAAGGGGTGAAATATTCCATGCAAATGATAACCAAAAGAAAGAGGTAGGGGGCTATATTTACATCAGGCAAAATAGACTTTAAATCCAAAATGGTCTCTAGAGACAAAAAAGGTCGTTATATAATCATAAAAGGGTCAATTCAACAGGAATATATAATAATTATAAATATATACACATGGAGCATCAGAGCACCTGAACATGTAAAGCAAACAATTACAAATCAGAGAGAAGAAAACGACACCAATACAGTAGCAGTAAGAGAATTTAATACTCCACTTTTAATAATGGGTAGAATATCCACACCGAAAATCAATGAAACAGCTGACCAACCTAATGAACAGATACAGAATTTCCACCCCACGTCAGAATACACATTCTTCTCAAGCATACATGAAAGATTCTCCAGGAAACAATGCATGTCAGGTCACAAAATAAATCTTAACAAATTCAAGAAAACTGAAAACATTCCAAGTACCTTTTCTGAGCACAATGGAAAGAAACTATAAATTAAAAAAAGATAGTTGAATCAAAGAGAAAAGCAAAAAGCAATTTAAAATACATTTCAAGAAAAATGAAAACACAACATACCAGAACACATGCAATAGGATGCAGCAAAAGCAGTACTAAGAAGAGAGTTTTTAGTGATAAATGCCTACATTAAAAAAAGAAGATATATCTCACATAAATAACCTTATACTTCAAGGAGTTAGAAAAAAAAAAGAACAAACTAAGCCCTGTGTTAGTGGAAGGAAGGAAATATTAAATATTAAAGCAGAAATAATAGAGAATATAAAAATAATGAAAAAAATCAACAAAACTAAGAGTTGACTTCTGAAAAAAAAATCACCAAAATTGGCAATTGCTTTGATAGGTGAAGACAAAGGGGAGAACACTGAAATAAATAAAATCAGAAATTAAAGAGGAGACATGATAACACATGCTTCAGATATAAAAAGGATCATAAGAGACTATCATGAACAATTACATTCCAACAAGTTGTACAACCTAGAATAAATGGATAAATACCTAGAAATATACAACCTCCCAAAACTGGATCAAGAGGAAATAGAAAGCACAAATAGGCAAATAACAAATAAGGAGATATAAACAGTAAATAAAAATATCCAAGAAAAAAAAAAGCACAGGAGTAGATGGCTTCACAAGTGAATTCTATCAAATATTCAAAGAAGCATTAATACCAATCTTTCCTAAACTCTTCCAAAAAATCAAAGAAGAGGACACACTTCTAAACTCATATTATAAGGCCAATATCACACTGATACCAAAGCCAGACAAACATACCACAAGATAAGAAAACTACAGGCCAATATCTCTGAAAAAAATAGGCGCAAAATTCCTCAATAAAATACTACACACCAAATTCAACAGGACATTGAAAGGGTTATACACTATGACTAAGTGGAATTTATCCCTGGGATGCAAGAATGCCTCCATATATACAAGTCAATCAATCCGATGCACTATATTAAGATAATAAAAGATAAAAATCACATGATCATCTCAATATATGCAGAAAAATCATTCGACAAAATTCAACATCCTTTTATGGTGGAAACTCTCAATAAAACAGGCATAGGAGGAATTTATACATTAAAAGCCAATATGGAAAGCCCACAGCTAACGTCATAATCAATGGGAAAAAACTGAAAGTATTTCCTCTAAGATCTCTTGCCACTTTTATTCAACATTGTACCAGAAGTCCTAGCTAGAGTAATTGGGTAAGAATAAGAGAAAAAAGTCATCCAAATTAGAAAAGAAGTAAAATGGTTTGCTTGCAATTGACATGATTACATATGTAGAGAACTAAGACATCAAAAAGCTGTTAGAACTAATAATTCAGTAAAGTTACAGGATACAAAATCAACAGACAAAAATCAATAGTGTTTCTATACATGAACAAACTATCTAAAAGAGATTAAGAAACAAATTCCATTTATAATAGCATAGGAAAAATAAAATACTTAGAAACTACCTTAACCAAAGAGGTAAAAGACTTATACACTAGAAATTATAAAATATTGATAAAGGAAATGAATGCAGACACAGACAAAGCAATAACAACATCTTGTGTCCATGAACTGGAAGAGTTAAAATAAAAATGTCCATACTACCCAAACTGATCTACAGATTTTTTTTTTTTTAATTTATTTGACAGAGAGACAGCAAGAGAGGGAACACAAGCAAGGGGAGTGGGAGAGGGAAAAGCGGGCTTTCTGCGGAGCAGGGAGCCCAATGCAGGGCTCGATCCCTGGACCCTGGGATCATGACCTGAGCCGAAGGCAGATGCTTAACGACTGAGCCACCCAGGCGTCCCTAAACTGATCTACAGATTAGTGCAGTCCCTATCAAAATCTCAATGGCATTCCTTACAGAAAACAAATAACAACAACAATCTTAAAGTTTATATGGAAACACAAAAGAGTCAGAATAGCTAAAGCAGTCTTAAGAAAGAACAAAACTGGAGGCATTACATTCCTGATTTCAAAATATATTACAAAGGAATGGTAATCAAAACATAGTGTGTTCTGAAGTATGGTACAAGCATAAAAATAGACATGGACAATGGAATAGACTACAGAGCCCCAGAATAAACCATGCATGTATGGCCAACTGATCTTCAACCAGGTGCCAAGAATACACAATGGGGAAAGGATAGTTTCTTCAATAAACAGATTGGGAAAAGTGTATATCCATATGCAGAGTAATGAAATTGGAACCTTATCTCTCATCATAAATAGAAATAAACTCAAAATGCATTAAAACTTAAACATAAGACTTGAAACTATAAAGCTACTAGAAGAAAACATAGGGGGTAGTTTCCTTGATATGTCTTGGTGATGATTTGTTTTGGATTTGAAACCAAAAGCCCAGGCAACAAAAGCAAAAATAGACAAGTGAGATTGCACCAAACTAAAAAAAAAAAAAAAACTACATTAACAAGCAAACAAACAACTTCTGCACAGTGAAGGTAACAGTCAGCAGAATGAAAAGACCACCTACAGAGTGGGAGAGAATATTTGCAAATCATATACCTGATAGGTCATTAATAACCAAAATATATAAGGAACTCATACAATTCAACAGCAAGAAAAAAAGATTTAAAAAATGGGCAAAGGCCCTGAATAGACGTTTCTCCAAAGAAAGCACAAAAATGGCCAACACACACATGAAAAGAGTCTCAACATCACTCATTATCAGGGAAATGCAAATCAAAACCACAGTGAGATACCACCTTGTACCTGTTAGGATGGCTATTACCAAAAAGACAAAAAAATAACATGTGGGAAAGGATGTGGAAAAAAGACAACCTTGGTACACTGTTCTTGGGAATGTAGATTGGTATAGCCACTATGAACTATATTAAGGTGCCGTAAAAAATTTATAGAACTACCATGTGATCCAGTGAGCCCACTTCTGTGTATATCCAAAGGAAACAAAATCCATATCTCAAAGAGATATCTGCACTCCCATGTTCATTGTAGAATTAGTCACACCAGTCAAGACTGGGAAACCAACTGACTGTCCATTGATGGATAGTGGATGAAGAAATGTGAGATACATACATATATTTTTCCTTTAAAAAGAAGGAAATCTTGCCATTTGCGACAGTAGGAATAAACCTGGTAGACATTATATTATGTGAAATAAGCCAGACACAGAATGACAAATGCTGCATGATTTTACTTATATGCAAAATATAAAATAATTGAACTCATAGAAGCAGAGTAGAATGTTGGGTGGCAGGGGCTGGGGGAGGGGGAGATGGTAAGATACTGGTCAAAGAGTACAGGGTTTCAGTTATGCAAGAAGATTAAGTTCTAGAAATCTAAGCTACATCCATGTGACTATAGTTAACAATGTTGCACATTTGAAATTTGCCAAAAGAATAGGCCTTGAGTTCTCACCACACATACACAGAAGGCAAATGGTAACTATATAAGGTGATAGCTTTGTTAATTAGCTTCAATGTGGTGATTATTTTACAATAAATATGTAATCAAAATGTAGAGTGGTACACCTTAAATATATTGTTATTTGTCACTTGTATCTCAATAAAGCTGGAAGAATTTCAGCAGAAAAAAAAGAAAATAATTATGTGGGTCTCTAAAGGAAATTAGAGGGGCACCCAGGTGGCTTGGTCTGTTAAGTGTCGGACTCCTGATCTTGGCTCAGGTCTTGATCTCAGGATTGTGAATTCGAGCCCTGTGTTAGGCTTCCGCCCCCCCCCAAATAAAGGAAATTAGAAAAATCCAGAACTGTATAACCCAAGTGATGAAAGATGAGATGATAGGACAAAAACAAAAACCAAAAGATAAAAAAAAACAATAAAATAACCAAAAACAAAGAGAACTGTCAAAAGAAAGGCAAGAGATTAAGGGAAATATAACCCGACTGAGAACTTAAAATAGCATTGGAAGCAGTGAAAAGAGAGAATTAGAGAAAACAAAATCCATAATGTAAAGGACTTGAAAAAAAAATCACAGAGAAAGTAGAAGTTTCAACGAAAAAAGAAAATGATGGATATGGAACAAAAGCAATGGAGATCCAATGTATAGCTAAGTAGGATGCCTGAAGAAAACAACAAAACCACTGGGAAAAAATTCAAATGTTACCCTGACATTAGATGTCTATCTTAAAAAACACTGAAAATGGCTTAAAAATTACAGTGATAATTCCATATCCTCTTGCGGATACGGAAGTTCTACAAAAGCTCCTCAGCGGAAGAAATCTTGTCACCTACGCTCCTGTTACTGATGTTCTGCCTCAGGGCTGCTGCCTTAGTCTCATCTCTGCGTCTCTGCCTTGGGGAACATTTTCAAATGGCTTTTCATCCTTCTGTTTCCAGGTTTAATGTCAAATTCTCAGAGGCCTTTTCTAACCTTCTTCTGTAAAGTATATCTTTGAACTACTATCACCTCACCATAATTATTTATTTCTTGACAATTATGGTTGCTTTTCTTTTTAAACTTTCAATATGTCTTACTCTGTTAATTATCTGTAACTTACCACTGGAATTTAAACTTTAAGAGGAGAGGAACCCTGTTGATCTTATTCATCACTGTGCTCCTAGCATCTAATGATTATAGTAATGATGGGCACATAGTAGTTAATAAATGTGTTGGATGAATATAATAATTTTTTAAGCCAAACAGGAAAAAAACAATCACTTCCTGCTGAAGGATGATTTTTCTCTTTTTCTGTGTCAGAATTTTTTATGAGACTAAACTTATGTGTCGCTAAAAGTAAATTAAAAAACCAAACTAACTCCAGTGCCTGGCTGGCTCAGTCAGTTAGAGCACATGACTCTTGGTCTTGGGGTGGTGAGTTCAAGCCCCATGGTGGCATACAGATTGTTAAAAAAAAATATAAACTTCAAAAAAACACAATCATTTAAAAAAAAAAAAGCCAAACTAAATAAAGGATAATACACGCACACACACATACTAGCCTTGACATGCTGTGGCCCCTAGGACAGCATGGGACCATCTAACTGCTGGTCCAGATGTCAGGTCCAGTCCTTGCTCCACCCCTGCTATGATATTTAATTTCTGACTCAGTTTCCTTACAGAAAAATAAAAGCCCTTACCTCATAAGACTGTAGGAAGGACTAATTGAGCAAGTGTATATAAGGCACTTAATACTCTGCCTGGTACAATGTAAAAAGTAACATGTATTGGACATTTGCTACATTCCAGTCACTGCATTAAGTTCTTTATATGAATCACAACAACCCTGTGAGGAGGTAGATGCTATTATTATCTCCATTTTAAGGATGGTGAAACTGAGACACATAATCAAATGGCCCATTGCTGAAAAGTAGCTGTGCTGGGATTCAGACTTGAGCACCCTAATGTCAGTGCTTTGTGCTTTGTTTTTCTTAAGTTTTTGTTTTAATTCAGTTGGTTTACATATAGTGTTTTATTAGTTTCAGGTGTACAATACAGCGATTCAACACTTCCATACATTACCTGGTGCTCATCATGACAAGTGTCAGTGCCTTGCTCTTAAACACTGTGGTTGGTGCCCATATTAGTTTGCTGGGGTTGCTGTAACAATCTACCACAGACTAGACAGCTTAAATGACAGAAATTTATATTCTCCTGGTTCTGGAAGCCAGACGTCTGAGATCAAGGTGTCCCCGGGATTGCTTTCTTCGAGGGCTGTGAGGGAAGGATTTATTCCAGACTTCTCTCCTTGGCTCAGAGATGGCCATCTTCTTGCATCTTCACATTGTCTTTCCTCTGTGCATGTCTATGTCTGGATTTCTTTCTTATAAACACACTAGTCATATTGGATTAGGGACCACCCTAATAATTTCATTTTAACTTAATTACCTCTATAAGACCATATCTCCAAGTAAGGTTACAGTCTAAGGTACTGGGGCTTAGGACTTCAACATATAAGTCGGTAGGGACACAATTCAACCCATAATCATGCTTTGCATAGGAGGAGCGCAGCACACATTAATTCCATTTAGGGTGATGAGCCTCATGGTTCAGCCTAGCAGTGAGGTCTGCATGTGACAGGCTTGAGGAAGCTACAAAAGGCAGGTGCAGACAAACAGAAACTCCTCATGTGAGGGTTGGGAACCCACCATGTGAGGCACAGACAGACTGGCTTACTACATCAGGAAGGCTTCCTGCATGAAGTGAATTTAGTACAAGTCCTGTGTTTTGGGGTCCTGGGTGGATGACAAGGGTTTCAAATAGGATTTTTGGAAAATATGCTCATATCTTAGAAAGGCCCCTGGGTTTGTTTTAATCACTTCTCAAAACCATGGTAGACATTCACAGCTCAGGATCCCCAGTTTAGCCTAATAAAAAAGTAATTACATCATATTAAAGATAATTTGATTGTTACTGAGATGCTAATTGAGTTGAAACGCTTATTGTAACAGACACATCAGATTGGCAAGGAGGAAGCTCAGCTTAAATGCAAACAGTGTTGATAGTAGAATTAAAAGATTGTCAAAGCAGTTAATCCAATAGTAATTATTTTCTGAACATAAATTCCTGAGTAGTGAGGATACAATTATATCTACAAATAGTCATAAGAAAATAATTACTCCACACTCCACCTGAAGCAATAGTCCATAAGAGCCCTGATGATGCTCTCCATGAGAAGCACTGCTCTTCCCCCCATCAATGGCAGGCACCAATGCTTTTCTGTGAAAGGGAGGTATATGCAAAACCACCTCCAAAGGCCAAAAGAACAGTAAGACTGAAGAAAAAGGCTAATTAAGGGGATTGGCCATGAGACAAATAGATCCTCTCAACCCCACCTCCCTTGAAATCTGCTATTATAGTGCTGGAGGCAGTACATGCTAGTGGGTCACCCAGAGAGAGAATGGTGAAGAACAGGTGTGTGTCGTAGTCCTATCTCCAGGGCGGAGCAAGGACATTATGCTCCAAGGGTGCACTTGACAGTGTGGTGACACAAGAGGAAAGACCTGTGCTGGTAAGTGGTGTGGGGGTGGAGGGGGGAATACTGTGCTCAAGAAGGTTTCAGGTCACAGAACAGTCATTGTGGGTCCACAATGGCATTAGTTTGGTTCACACAAATACTGAGAAATTTCTGAGAACTTTAGCACTTACTGGACCACGCTGTCTTAGGAAGCTCTCTCCAGAGGGCCAACCCCTCTCCCCACCTGACACCACTTCCAGGCCCTCAGTAAACATAACCACCCCCAGCAGTGCCCTGAGCCCCCAGGAGACTTGTATCTTCCATTCTCAGACCACCATGTCCCATCCTTCCTGCCCACCTCTCTGACAAACCCAACACATCCAGGTCTCTGTTTTCTCCCTCTTTGTTACTCTTGAACTGACAGCCTTCCCATACTGTCCGGCCCATGGTCTACCACACTGACCATTTCTTGTGAACCCTTGCATTCCCATCACACTCACCCAGCCAAACCCTAGCCCTGAGCCAATTAAACCCTCTGAGTGATATCAGGGAAACCTCACACCCAGCCCTGCTGAGTTGTCCAGAGACCTTGCTACTTCCCTGTATTAGGTTCTCCAGAGAAACAGAACCAAGAGATTATATATATCATATATCATATGTATAGGATTTATTATAAAGTATTGGTTCACATCATTAAAGAGGCAGAGAAGTCCCACAATCTGCCCTCTACAGATCTGGGAATGCCAGTGATGCAGTCTGAAGGCAGAAGATCAATGTCACAGCTCACTAGTGAAGAAGGAAACAAATTCAGCCTTCCTCTGTCTTTTTGTTCTATTCAGGCCCTCAATGGATTGGATGAGGCCCACCCAAATTGGGAAGGGCCATCTGCTTTACTGTGTCTACCAATTCAAATGCTAATCTCTTCCAGAAACATGCTCACAGACACACCCAGAAATCATATTTAACCAGATTTGTAGGCATCCCATGGCCCAGCCAAGTAAACACATGAAATTAACCATCACCATCGTCTCGTCCTCTTTCTGTTCTTGGCAACTAGTTGACCCCACCTTCCACTCTCACTTCCCGCCACTAATCAGCAGGTAGTCTCCATTCCCAATGCACAGGAAAAGTGGGATACAGTAGAAGACCCACATGGGAATCCCTTCAACTTTCTGCCTCTCTTTCCAGAAGTCCCCAGCAGACCTGTAAGGATGTAAAGCTCTTCTTCTTGGGTTTTGTCTCAAAGCTTCCACTCCTCCACACTGCAATACTCACCCACCTTGGCTCCTTTCTTTCTACCTGCTCATAAACAGGCTTCAGGATCCCACACTTTGACAGCCTTTCCATCAACACCACTCTGCTCTGTGTCAAATCTCCAGAAGTGCTCCCTCCTTGCTGCATCCCACCTTGTTGCATATGGACTGCTGTCCCCAGCTCTCAGCAGAT
This sequence comes from Callorhinus ursinus, assembly GCF_003265705.2. Taxonomy (NCBI): domain Eukaryota; kingdom Metazoa; phylum Chordata; class Mammalia; order Carnivora; family Otariidae; genus Callorhinus; species Callorhinus ursinus. The sequence goes on along the minus strand of NW_027397220.1, from coordinate 77,786 downwards.
TGCCCATCCAACCCGCACTGCTCTTTCAGGCAAGACACTATCAGCACACAGGTAACTAACTGGATCAGCATCTGCACCAGAACCTGCAATTCTACTCTCCTTCCAGGATTTCCTGACCCTACTGTCTCCTGCTTTGCCTCCTTCATTTCTCTGCCACTCCTTCCAGGGCCTCTGATGTATATTTTCCCATGACTGTTGTTTAAAACTTGGTGATCATCAGCATTCCAGCCTCAGCCTCTTAGCTTCTTCTTTATGGCATTCTTCCTGAGTGATCTAATACTCCCTCAAGGTTTTAAATATGCTGATAACCGCCCCACCCCCCCACCCCCTGTCTATATCTCTAGATGGAATCTTTATCATCCTGACCTAAGCCAATAGGTCTACTCTGCCACGTATTCTCTCCTTGCTCTCTTCTCTGCTTGTGTGCACTCTCTCTTTCTCAGCCTGTGTGCTCTCTTCCTTTCTCTTTCTCTCTTTCTCTCTCTCTCTCTCTCTCACTCTCTCTCTCTCACACACACACACACACACCACAAATTTTCTTCTGACACTTTCTAATCTGAGATTATTAGTTCATGTCCTTGGAGGAGTAGGCACCAAGATGGGATTATGCATGCAAGGATTTTATTAAAGGCACTACTTGTGACAGAAAATGGGGAAGGAGTGAAAAAAGCTGGGGAAGTCATCAGATGTTGATGCAAATCTGACCCCAAGTGAAGGGAAGCAAGGGTAGGTTTGGGTGGAAGCATTCTGCAGTGTAGTTAAGGAATGTACAGCAAGGCCATCAGGGAATTCTCCAGGAAAAGTCCACCATCAGAGAAGTCCCAGATCCCATTTTCCCGGGAATTCCCTTCCTGGCGCCAGCACTGAATGGGAGTAGCTCCTGGAAGTTTTGGTGCAAACACTCTGGCTGCTCATAGCACAACAGCCTGGTCCAACTCGCTGCAGGTGCATTCTTGTGGCTACCACAGTGGCCAAACCCTTGCTGACACAGGAGGCTTCCCGAGGAGCCTCCTGGGACACATGCTTGCCCATAATGCTGAAATCCGAAAGATACTTCTCCTCCTCCACAGAGGGCACAAGTCTCCCAGGCCCTAGGAGAGTCAGGCTTAGACGAGAAGTGAGGAGTCATGAGAAGTGGAGTGGGGGATGGGCTTTGACTAGAATGGAGGGGCCACATTAAAGATGGGAGGAATGACAAACAGGACCCAGCAACTGTGGTCTGATCAGATGCTTGCTACCTTGAGGCAGTGTTTAATCTTTGTATCATGTACCAGATTGGTATGTTTAATACTTTACCGTGCTGTGAGAGTCACCTGAAGAGCTGGTTAACAATGGCTGCTGGGGCCACTCCCAGAAATTCTTGAGAGGAGCCTGAGAATTTACTTTTCTAACAAGCTCCCAGGTGATGCTGGTATTACCAGCCCAGAGACCACACTATTCAAAGTATAATTTTGGCAAGAGAAATGTTTGACTCTCATCCCTAAACTTGGGCTGCTTCCTTCCTGGGAAGGAAACCCACACTTTTGGGTGAGGGTCCACAGATGTATCTGTTTGCCTTGGGAACCTACTGGCTACATCTGGTCCTTCACCTCAAGCCGTGAGGCAAACTGCCGCCTTTGCAAATGCTTTTACTTAGAGGGAAGGAATGAGAAGAGGCATCAAGTCCACTCCAAGATGGAGGAGACCAATGTCCATCTGTGTTGTTCCTGTCCCCTGTTGTGGCCATGTTTGGATCTGCTCCTACTCAGGGCTGCAGGAATCTGCCAAGGAAAGACAGTCCCTTATCATCGGGGTGGTCACCACAGGTTTTATGAAGAATGCAGGATCCAAAGAGGAATTCAGAGGGTTGGAAGCAAAGTAGGAGGTAATTCAGGCAAAGAGAACTGCATGTGTTCCAAGGTACACTCCTGGTATGGTAAAGAAGGAGTTCACATTTGTGCCACCAAGTCCCAGGGCAAAGAACAGAGCACCACTGATGGTACACAAAAGCACCAGGTCATGGAGACACGAGGCTGAGAATCTGCCCTTTTCTCTGTAGGTTGTGGGATCCAGGTGGATGGGGTAGCACGAGAAAAGCCATACAGGAAGGCCAGACTCAGGGTGCTGGGGTGGGGGATGCGGAGGGGCTGTTTGAATCCTATCTCATCAGACTACATGGGAGCCAAAACTTAAGGCCGTGAAAGGGAAATAGAGGAAGAAGTAGAAATGAGGAATCTGCTGGCCTGATAGGGCCAATCAGGCGATCAGAGAACACATCTCCGATTTGATAATGAAAGTCAATGAGAAAATACAAGTCGATTTGTAGCTAAGTTCTCAGGAGTAGAAATGCCCCTATTCTATTCTGTAACAGCATTCCAAAGTCAGATCATGTGTAAGGAAAGAAAAAAAAAAAAAGTGAGTTGGCTATTTTAATTAAAGAGCCACCCATTCTGGAAAATAACACACTTGCTATCTGATCTTGGGGTTCTGAGGAGGCCCACGTTGCCAGCCTGCCCTGGCATTATCCCTTTAATTAGACCATCACTGGGAAGGGGTCTCCTCCTTGAGGCCAGGCTGGTGGTGCCCATTCATTAGGTGAGGCAGGACACTCAGTCTAGTAGGGCCACAGGGTCTTACTGTTACCCTTCCTTTCAGATTCCTCCTGGGGTGATGTAGAAGCAGACACAGGGACCTCCATTGGGCTGTGGGTGGGGAGTGGGGTCCAACCCAGGACGGTAAACAGAGGCTAGGTTTACAAAGTTATAGAAACCAAGAGCCCAACAGACCCCACACTTCACATTGACCTACAACTTCCCAGCACTGGGCCACTGGGGCAAAGTATTTTGAATCCTGAATCCCCCAGCTGCTGGCCTTAATCAGTCCCTCCATGTTGCAGATGAGGCATAATGGAGAGCAGAAAGGAAAAGGAGGAAAAACCCTCAGTAGGCATATTCTGGGCACTGGTGGACACTTGGAAGAGCATTTCCTTTCCTTCTTTGCTCTAAAGGGTGTGAAATAACATTTGTGCCCTGACAAATATGACCTCTGTAGGAAGGTGTTATGGGTTGAATTGGTCTGCTACAATATATATGTTGGAGTTCTAATTACCAGTGTAAGCAGGATTTAGGGGTCTCCAGATGAGACAGCTTTTGTGGCACAGAAGTCATTTCAGACCCCCAGCTATTTTTCTATGATGTATGCCTAATAGGCTCTACTGCTCAAACACACTTCTTGCAGAGCTTCCTCGGAGGTGTCAGAGTTACAAAGAATGCAAAAACCTCAGTATTTAAGGATTTTAAGGAAACAAAGAGAATGTGAAAACTAACAGCCTCTACCAGGCCAAGAAACAGCCAAATCATAACGGAGTCAGTAAATCAGGGGTAAAGCTCCCAGTGCTGGTTCAAAAGTAAGCAAGACCCTGCATTCCTTACCAGAGATAATGAGCCTAAGACCCCGTCCAGTTTGTACCAGCTCTCTGAGCCCACCCGCAGCCCCTTCCCCTTGCTTCATTATAATGTTAAAGTCTCCACCCCAAGAGGGGCACAAGCCTCATTAACATAACCGGGGAGGCATGTTTTCTAAGTCCACCTGTGAAAACTTATGCCCACCTTTATATGTGATAACAAAGATCCCCTTTCTGAATATTTCTCCTAAAACCTAAATAAAAACCACTCTCTCACCCCTGCTTGGGGAGTCAAGGCTTTGGAAATTATTCCTTGTGGTCGCTTTATTTGCTGCAAATAAAGTTTCCTTTGTGTGACAATGCCACCCGGGGTAGTTTCTATCTGTAAATTACCAAGGAGTGGACTCAATTTAGTTCAGTTACACCAGCACCTCTGAATGTGAACTTTTCTGTATATAGGGTCATTGCAGATGGAATCAGTTCAGATATAGTCATACTGGAGTAGGAGGGTCCCAATCTAATATGACTGGTGTCCTTATGAGATAGGAAAACTGAAGGACTCCATAAAAATCTGCTTTTTGCTCCCTTTCCTGCTTCTATTCTTGCTAGGACCTGTACCCCCACCCCACTTTACACACGCCTTACAAGGCAAATAGCATATGTCCTCCTTGTAAGGAACAAGGAATTAATGATTTCTCTAGAAGAGATAACATCTAAGGAAGGACCAGGTGAGAATGACCAGGTGAAGCCTTCAAATGTGTCTCCCAGACCACTGGCACTAGACATCTGGACACCAAGACCCCCTGGCTCCAATAACACCTGAGCCCTGGTCTTTGTTCTAACCAGTTTCTGGATGCCTGAGAGGACATATACACCAGACCACAATCCTCAACAAAAACCCCCAGACCTTGGACAAATAAGAGATTCATGCCCCTTTCCCTTCCAAGACTCTCAGACACTCTGTCTCTATTGACTTTCTCTTTAATAAACTTTGCTCTCTCTTCCTGTTGGTTTGCATTTGATTTCTATCCCTTGCAAAGCAAAGGACCCTCTTGGCTGGTCCTGGGGGACCCTCCCTGGGTCCCTGGACCCAGCCTGCTGGCATCACTTATAAGAAGGCAGTCATGTGAAGATTCAGAGAGGCAGGGAGAAGGCCAAAGGAAGCTGGAGGCAGAGAGCAGAGTGATGCTGCCATAAGCCAAGGAACACTTGGGGCCACCAGGAGCTGTGAGAGGAAAAGAAGGACCCTTTCCAACAGACACATGAAAAAGTGTTCAACATCACTTGGCATCAGGGAAATCCAAATCAAAACCTCAATGAGATACCACCTCACACCAGTCAGAATGGCTAAAATTAACAAGTCAGAAAATGACAGATGTTGGTGAGGATGTGGAGAAAGGGGAACCCTCCTACCCTGTTGGTGGGAATGCAAGCTGGTGCAGCCACTCTGGAACAGTATGGAGGTTCCTCAAAAAGTTGAAAATAGAGCTAACCTATAACCCAGCAGTTGCACTACTGGGTATTTACACCAAAGATACAAATGTAGTGATCCGAAGGGGCATGTGCACCCCAATGTTTATAGCAGCAATGTCCACAATAGCCGAGCTAGGGAAAGAGCCCAGGTGTCCATCGACAGATGAATGGATAAAGAAGAGGTGGTATATATATACAATGGAATATTATGCAGCCATCAAAAAAGCCCCGAAATGCCATTTGCAATGATGTGGATGGAACTAGAGGGTATTATGCTAAGCGAAATAAGTAAATCGGAGAAAGACAATAATCATATGACCTCACTGATACGAGGAATTTGAGAAACAAGACAGAGGAACATAGGGGAAAGGAGGAAAAAATGAAACAAGATGAAGCCAGAGAGGGAGACAAACCATAGGAGACTCTTAATCTCAGGAAACAAACTGAGGGTTGCTGGAGTGGTGGGGGATGGGAGGGATGGGGTGGCTGGGTGATGGACATTGGGGAGGGTATGTGCTATGGTGAGCACTGTGAATTGTGTAAGACTATTGAATGACAGACCTGTACCCCTGAAACAAATAATACATTATATGTTAAAAAAGAAGAAGAAGAAGAAGAAGATAGTAGGAAGGGAAAAATGAAGGGAAGGAAATCGGAGGAGGAGGCAAACCGTGAGAGACTATGGACTCTGAGAAACAAACTGAGGGTTCTAGAGGGGAAGAGGGTAGGGGGATGGGTTAGCCTGGTGATGGGTATTGAAGGGGGCACGTTCTGCGTGGAGCACTGGGTGTTAAGCACAAACAATGAATCATGGAACACTACATCAAAAACTAATGATGTAATGTATGGTGACTAACATAATTAAATAAATTTTTTTTAAAAATTACAAAAAGGAAAAAAAGAAGAAGGATCCTTTCCAGAGGCTTTGGAAGGAGCATTGCTTGGCTAATACCCTAATAACAGACTTCTGGCCTCCAGAATTGGTAGATAATTTGTTTTCCTAACCCACCTAGTTTGTGGCATTTTGTTACAGCGGCCTAAGCACACTCACACAGAAGCCATCTGAGGAACTGTTCCTGGGATGTGGGTACAACAGGTGGGGGTGATGTAGGAAAGACCTAGTTAACGACCTGATAAAGGCAAAACATAGAAACTGATTTTTCTGAGCAGGCAAAGAGAAAACAGCTGTTTACATGTTCTTATCAAGAGTAGACCAACAAATCAAGAAAACTTGTCTTTTGAACAGAGAGAAAACAGACTTTCAATCTTATACGAGTGTACTTTAAAAGCATTCATTTCAGGGGGGGGAATTGGAGAGCAAGATGAACCATGAGATACTATGGACTCTGAGAAACAAACTGAGGGTTTTAGAGGGGGGATGGGTTAGCCCAGTGATGGGTATTAAGGAGGGCACGTATTGCATGGAGCACTGGGTGACATACGCAAACAATAAATAAATAAAATAAAATCCATTCATTTCAATCTTAGTCCTTCCTGACCACACCTAAAATTCCATTCCTAAGTTTTCCCTTCATAACCTTCTATAACTTTCCTTTGCATTCAGATTTTGTCCCAAGCCATTTCTTTCCAAATAACCAGTCTCATTTAGGTCAAAATTACCTTCTTTTACCTTCAACAAAAATGCATTCCCATCAGTCTTAGTTACATTTAGCAGAATTTTTCACTCTTAGAAACCTTAATCTCCAGTGAAGACTAGTAACCAATTGTGAACTGTTACAACAGAATTCTTTAGAGGGCAAATTTATGAATCAGTTAAGCACAAAACATGTTTACCAACAGATTTAAATATACTTAGTTTCTTTGCAATAAATCAAAAGCACAAACCTATGTCCAGTAATCAATGACTTAGCACTTTATCCTATTTAAAAAAGACCCAGATGTCCAAAGAATTTAATCCCATTTATCATCCAATAAGAACTTTAAAGTTTCAGGTTACCAAAAACTTTGAAAGCTATCTTACCTTCTATGAAAACTTTGATGAGACAATTAACCGTCATTTTATTCCTCTTTTTGCCAACAAATTGCAACAGAGGTAACCTCTGTAGAGCAAACCTCGATAGAATATAAGTTTGATGTTTAGTGCTGATAACTTTAAAGACATTTCTATCTTACTTAAACCAACAAACTTAACTTAGTTTAATACTGAATTATATTCCACCTGGATCCTCCCCATTGTCAATTTTTACCTGAGACACTGGTGGGGAAATCTGGATTGGATAGTGTTAAGTCCAGGGGGTGTTCCTCTTGCTCCTTGACAGCGAGGGAAGAAGGAGCCATGGAGCCTGAGGCACCCAGGATGGTCTAGAAGCCAGTTATGCAGGCCGCACCCCAGGTGGTGCAGAAACAGGAGAAGGGGGAGGGGGAGAGAGAAGAGGCAAAGTGCTGCCAGAAGGCAGAGAAAGGGTTCCGGGGTCTAGAGCTCATCAGCTCCAACAGAGGGGCAGACACCATGTTTTCCCACCAACAAGGGGGAATGGGCAGGGCAGTCCTTGTCGGCCCAGAGAAGACAGGGAATTTCCCCAAAACAAAGGGAGTTTCGGCAGCTGCTTGGGAATATTCCTTAAAGTCCCTGTGCTGAGGGATACTAACCACAGTTGGCTCCAGTTATAGCCATTAACCTGGGAAGTAAGTGAGGGAGAAGTCCCCACAACAATTAGGAGGAGGAACAGAGAGAAAGAGTCAGGGTCCCCTTCACTAGGGAGGACCTGTGTTTCCTCCAGCAAGCCGGGTTTATTTGGAGGAGGCTTGTTTAGCTAATTATCATCCAGTATGTCAGGAGAAAGTTTACTAGCTGACCCATTCAGGTGAACACAGTCTGCAAGAGGCCCTTAGGTCGGAGTCCTGGGGTAGGCCAATGAAGGCCTAGGTACAAGCAATGAAGGTACCCTGGGTCCATTTGCCCTATTTCCGGCAGAGGAGATCTAAGTGATAGATCCCACTGAGGCCATGCAGTGTTACAGGAGCTCAGTCCTTTCCTAAGTTTTGCAATACAAATTGTTTCCAATGGGTTAAAAGTCACCCCAAGGGAGAGTTCTTGGGAACTGAAGAAAAGAGAAGGTCCATTACCTAGAAAATACCCCCTGACTCCCGGGTGGCATCCCACACAGGATATGTCAGAGATTCCTGGTGACAAAGTGACCCAAAGCATCCCCCGAACAAAATAGCTATGACCACCGCCACCGATAAAGGCCCCTGTAGGAGGGATGCTAGCGTCCCTCCACTTCCCATTGCATCCTGGGCTACAGATGGGTTCCTGGGGTATGGACCGAAATATCGAGCCCTAAAGGTCGTGCCATGAAGGTCACACCTTATTTTACCTTGCCTTGAAAGTCATGCCATAGAAGGTCATGCCTTATTTTACCTTGCCCTGGAGAACCTGCTGTTTTAACCCATGGAAAACACTAGAAAAGCTTTACAAGTGGAAATTACCCAATTTTATAGCTTAAGTAGTTAGTAGAGGACATGGACTGAAAACAGTAAAGATAGAAATCCATCATGGTCTAAGCAACATCCCAACACATGTGGTCTTTATAGCCAACTTCCCTAGGAAACAGTCCCTGGTTGGGTTTCAGTTCAATCAGGTATTAGTTTCGGCCGGCTCCCAGTGGAGGTCCTGTGGCCAGAAGTGGCTAGACCAGGGATGCAGAGGGGATCACATTAGATTAATCAGGAGGAAACCTCACACGGGAGTCTTAAGATTGGCAGCCGTCCTGGTTACTTAGGTGGCTGTCCCGTGCCTAAGATAGACGACTTTGTATAAGGGCAGGAATAAAGAAAGGGCATCAAGTTTCTGGGTCTTATTACAATTCTGGCCAGGGTACTAACTTCCAACCAAAAGGCAGACTTTCTCCTCCCTGTAGAGTAGCTACGTGCTAGAGGATTGCAGCCTGAGCAATCGGCATGAAAGTGTTCCAATAGGACCGTACTCTTTGAAGAGCCCCTGAAATGAGAGTAAAGGAAGAGGAGAGAAAGTACTCACCAAATTTGCACCATGGCTCAGAGTCCAGTTGAGATTCTGGACTCAAAGCCCCATATTCGGGTGCCATATGATGTAGGAAAGATGTTATTAGGGTTCGAAGCCGATGGCCAAGAAAGCATTCTTGAGACGTGTTTGGTGAAAATGGTGGTTTAGTAAAGGATGGGGACAGGACCCGTGGGCAGAAAGAGCTGCTGTACCAGGGTTGTGAGGGGTGGCTGATTATGTACTAGAGGTTTGGGGGAGGTAAGGAAAAATGGAGGTTTCCAAAGTACTTTCATATGCTAAAGAGGACCTATGAGAAACCAGAGAAGCCTTGCCATTGTCAAGGTTGTTTACCCCACTAGTAAGGCATTAACCTTAAGATAGTTGGGAACTTCCCAGAGGAACATAACACTGCCCACTTCAAGTATCTGTCGATGGGCTGCAGGTTATAAAGACATTTAATTGTATCTACACTTCCTTCTGGAAGCTAGGTTATTGATGATAGGAATGCTTTGTTCTTGTGGATTGCTAAGACATTTGTAAACTGAGGGAGACTCATGTCTTGTAGGATTGTGATCTCTGTAAGTTAACTATTTGTTTTTCCTTTAGGGCAGCCAGGAGTGCCTGAGGAATGTCACATAGGTCACATGGGAGGGGAGTTGTGGGGTGTCAGCTTCTGCTTTGTCCTCAGCTTGCCTTCTGTTCCCTCATCGATATGCCCCACATTTTTCCCTGAGCACCTGCTCAGCAGCTCAAAGAGGCACCAGCAGACCCCAAAGAAATTTCCATCCCTGAGCCCCAGAAAGCTCTATGGGAGCTGCACTGGAAGCCAGATCTTTGCCCACCTTACTGTGTTAGTCCATGAGCCCTGGGACTCCCATCTGAGCTCAGTGTGGGGCCCTGGACTTGGAAGCTGCTATCCTCCTAAGGCCTACATTCCAGCTGGGAGAATTTAAGCATGTCTAAGCAATTAGAATAAATCAAACAGATGCTCCTTCGGTGTGTTTGTGATTACTTTATAATTAATTAATGGGCTTTGTAGCAGCCACTTTTATGAGCATCTAATGGCTACATAATGAGATTCCCTACACTGTGGCCACACTGTGTCAGGGAGGGAGAACTAAGGAACTTTGAGGATGTGCCTGTCATCTAGCAGCCAAGGAGTCACAGCAGAGGGCCTAGCAGAGGGCCTTGGCATCAGCATGCACCCCACTGTCAGTCCTGGAATGTGTGAGGGTTCTACGCCTCAAGAGGAGCAACGTGGTGACCACTCACAGAGCGAAATGTCCACATTTTCTCATTTGTTCCTCAGCATCTGTAAAGGAGAGCCTGAAGCACAGGAAAGTTAAAGACACGAAGTGAAGAATGGCAGAGCTGAGCATTGACCACAGCTTCAGATGCCCGAGCCAGCACTCTGAAACCAGAGTTCTGGGTAGAGCAAAATGAATTTGGGATACAGCCATCTCTGGTCTGTCTTCCTGCCCAGCTCTGACCCCTGGAGTCCCCTGCAGGTTAGAGAGAGGTGCCAGGCTGGGGGCAGGGTCTCATAATGAGGTAAATACAAAATGAATCAGTGCCTTGAGGTAAATAATCAGGCAAGATCTTTGGAAAGTGGAGTTGTTCAATAATTAAATTTGGCTAATGATTTTTTTAAAAGATTTTATTTATTTATTCATAAGAGACAGAGAGAGAGAGGCAGAGAGAGAAGCAGGCTCCCTACTGAGCAGGGAGCCCGATGCGGGACTCAATCCCAGGACCCTGGGATCGTGACCTGAGCCGAAGGCAGACGCTTAACCATCTGAGCCACCCAGGCACCCTTGGCTAATGATTTAAAATGCTCCTTTCAAAAGTTCCCTCTTTAGCTTTCCAAAACTTGTGCATTCCCATGCAGATGTAGAAAAAGGGAACTGAGTACCACCCTCCTTCCCCAAGATGAGCCAGGAGAGCCCCTACCTGGTGCTGATTTTGGCATGTCTTTCTTCCCTCTCCTCTGTTCTCTCTCCCCCCACTTCCATCTCTCTCCACCTCCCTCTCTCTGTCTCTCCTCTTTCCCTCTCTCTTTCCAGGGCCTCTTAGCCCCAGCTTACGTGGGTACTGAATGCAAGCCCTCTAGCTTGCAGTGTTCATAATCAGAAAGTCTTAAGTCTAATTATTTGGGTTCAAACTTTGGCTCTGCCAAGTGTGAGCTGAGTGACCTCACGGAATTTACTTCTCTCTGATTTCCAACCTCCCCATCTGGAAGGCAGTCATAAATATATGTCTTAGAAATTTAGAAATTTAGAATTTGGGCTCTTAGGGCTCATTTATTTGTTCCACTACTATTTGAAAGCCTTCCCTGTGCCAGGCACCGTTGGTGGCTTTGTCTGTAAAGCAATGAATCTGAACCAGGCGAAGCTCCTGCTCTCGCCAGGGCTGGCAGACAACAAACAAACAAAGGGCTGAGCAGTTTAGAAGCAAGCACAGCAGAGTAGAGGCCAGAGAGCATGATCGCTCTCAGGGAAGTCTTCTCCAAAGCAGCAGAGGTGCTGGGCTGCCGCTGCTGGGGGCAGCCTCAGAATGCAGAAGCACAGACAAAGGCTGAGCCAGGGGATGGAAGGAAAGGGCTGATGTCCCAGTGTCTTCATGAGTCTCTGAAGTCGGCCACACCTGAAGGGACAGCTACCCTCTTCTACTCTGTAGTTCTTTGAACTGATGCACTTGCCCCCACTCCAGCCGGCTTCTTTTCCTTCTTAAATCGGAGTTGGGTTTCTATCACAGACACCTGAGGAAGTCCTGACTCATGCAAGTGGTTAAAGGCTTCTAATTTATTTTTCTCTCCATTTGGAGGGTGCAAGTATTCCACTGTGCGACCTCAAGCTCAAGTACTGTGTGTGATGTGGGAGGAATGTTGTGGGGCTGAGTGGTGAGCAGACATCTCTATCAGAAGAGTAGGTGGCAGGTGAGGGGGGCTATAACCCTCAGACCCATCAAGAACTCAGCCTGCTCAGCGAGAGCGCTTCATCCATCACCATGTGTCTGTGGGCTTCTTTATTAATCACTCCCTTGAGTCTAAAACCTCATTCTTTTATTAAAATTATGAAACCATCAAGCAGCCTGACAATGAAAATAATGCCTTCAGAGCGTCTGTGTTGTAACAATCCTGCACGTGTTTTTGGAGCAATATATTCATTCCTGTGACTATTGAGCAGGCAGGAACATCAGAACAGCATGATTAATGGGGCCCTCCCCCACCTTCCATAGCTAGTGACAGGGCTGGGAGAAGGAAAGCAAAGCCTTATTCTATCAGGACTAGATTATTAATAATTCCATTCCCTTCAGACCAGCAATGATCATTAATTTGCTTTGAGTCTCAAGCCCTAGAAAGGCTCAATCTTTGACTACGTGCAGATGGAGACAATCCTACCCCCTTCCCCACTGTGCCACACTGGGGATATGCCTCCATGCACCAATCTACACCTGGAGTAGGAAGGGAATGTTCTAACGGACTTAGAAACTTTGGGTATAGACATCCATCATTTGGTCCCTAGGTCTATGAAAGTAGGACATAGCTCTTTTATATCCCCTTCAAGGTATAAACCTCAAAACCTAAGAGTAGGGCCTGGCTGTACTTCTACTGGGCCCCTAAGCCCCTCCTCTGCTGGGCTGGGGTATGTACAGCCTCACTGGGAGATAAGACTCAACTGTGCATACTCAAGCCGCACATGCTTGATGCAAGAACATTATTCAATGGAAGGTAATGGAGGAGGGAGGGGTGCCCAGACATGATCCAGGCCAGAGAGCAGGGGGAGAGCGGCCAGGACACCCAGGACACACACAGTCTTGCTGGGAGGCAGTCAGTTGGTTGGCAAGGTGTGTGGACTACATCTTTACTTCCTCTCAATATCTCCAAGAGTCCAGGGCTGAAGGGTTGGAATTGTCAAGACTGAGAGGGCAGTAGGTAGTTGCAAGGCTTTATCCAAAGTGAGCTCCAGCTTCCATAGATACCAAGGATCAGAGAAGGAGAATAGGAAGTGCTCTCTGGCTTCCCCCCTGGCACCTCTTCCTCCTTTCTGGACCATACTTCCTCTGCTCCAAAGCCCGACTCTTCCTAATGAGATGCAAAAAATGTTATTGGCTGTTATTGGGAGGGAAAACTCAATTATTTGTGTAGGATTCCATGATCTGTTCCTGCCCACAGAATTCTTCTGATGCCAAATGTCTGGGGTTTTTCCTCACACCAATAACCAATGTTCAACTCTCCAAACATCAAGTGGGTGACCTGCAATTTGTTTCAAGTCTAACACCATCTACCTGAAGTTAGCACCAGATCCCACAAGCTAAGAACTCAATCCCACAGGACTGCCCCCATTTCAGATGTCAATTGCTAGTCCTGGACCTTCTGTGCTTCTGACCAATTCACTATAAATCATGGGTTCTCACGACCCCCTTCTCAGGTTCAGTAATTTAATAGAACAGCTCACAGAACTCAGGGAAGAACTGTGCTTACAATTACAGGTGTATTATGGAGGATATTATAAAGCATAAAAAATAAAGAGATACAACCCAATGAAAAGATACATAGGATGAGGTCTGGAAGAGTCCTGAGCACAGGATTTTCTATCCTCATGGCATTGAGGTGTGCTACCTTCCTGGCACAGGGATGCATTCACCAATATGGAAGCTCCCTGAATCATGATTTAGGGACTTTTAGGGGGGTTTCATTCATCACGTGGTCACGATAGATTATTAATCTCCAGCCCCTCTCCCTTTCCTGGAGGTTGGGCAGAGTAGGAATGGAAGTTCCAGGCTTCTCATCAAGCCTTGGTCTTTCTGGCAAATAAGCCCCATCCCAAAGCTACATAACGTCCCAAAAGAGTCATCTCATTATAACAAAAGAAGCTCCTGTGGCCCAAAAAATTCCAAGGGATTTAGGAGCTCTGTGTCAAGAACAAAAGATGTTTCTATAATTCCTATCACTCAGGAAATTACAAGAGTGTTAGGAGGTCTTTGTTATGAATAGAGAACAAAGATTTGTATATATTCTTATTATGCTACAAAAGACTACTATGGGAAGCCCTCTTGGGTTGGAAACTGAGTCCTTAAGAGTACCTTAAGAAGCTAAGAACCTGAATCTTGGGTCTTACTATAAATCTTGGGGAAACTTAAAATTTCCCCAGAACTTATGGCAGAAATATCTCCTTTTGATTCTTCCATGAGGAGAGGAGAGGGCAGAGCAAGGACCTCTACAGTGTGAGACAAAGATAGAGGTTCCATCTTTCCTAAGTCAAAGAGCAGTCCTGTACTCAGGCGTGAGCCTAAAAATCCTTCTGCCACATCTGGACTATGAGAGGCAGGAAGAAGATCAAGGAGCCTTAGAGCAGAATGGCATCTGAGAGCACCGCTTCAGGTTTCTTATTTGATGGATGAGAAAAGAAGGTCCAGAGAGTAGGTGGCTTGCATAGGGTTGCACAGTTAGTAAGTGAAGGGCCAGGAGTCTCACAGGGGCGACCGGTGCCCAGATCCCTTTAAGGCATCCCTTGGCATACACATGGTACCAGTACCATTCTTTGTACCAGCCATCATCTGTCATGGCTACTGTGGAGGCAGGGCCCAGGTAAGAACACAGGTGGAGCACTGAGAAAGAAGATGAGATAGAGTGTAGGCTCCAGATGGTGGTGGGAAGCAGTACATGTGCTGAGAAGGTTTAAGGGAGCTGTGATTTCCTCACCAAGCAAGACCATCCTGTGCTGGTTTGTGTAAGAAAAGCAGACCTAGGGGCGCCTGGGTGGCTCAGTTGGTTAAGCGACTGCCTTCGGCTCAGGTCATGATCCCAGGCTCAGGTCATGATCCCAGGTCCTGGGATCAAGCCCCGCATCGGGCTCCCTGCTCGGCGGGAAGCCTGCTTCTCCCTCTCCCAGTCCCCCTGCTTGTGTTCCCTCTCTCTCTGTCTCTCTCTCTCTGTCAATTAAATAAATAAAATCTTTAAAAAAAAAAAAAAGAAAGAAAAGAAAAGCAGACCTAGAGCTGCTGAACTCCGAAAGCCCAGGTGAGGGCCTGGGAATGCCCTCCCTGGAGGAGGCGCACAGACAGTGGATGGCAGGTTAGAGCATGGGAACACACAGGGACACCATGGAGGAAGGATTAGCCTTGGGGTGCTGTGGCTCCAAAAGCACACACCCCTCCCATTCTGGGAGAACTTCCTCTTTGCCAGCCCCTTCCAGACTGCAGGGCTAAGAGGCACAGGGGGCAGGAGTGGGGACCACTGAACTCCAGCACCGGTGATTGAGTGGAGGGCAAACATGCCCTACCTTCATTCTTCTTAATCTAAATTGAATCTGGGTGGGGAAAGATGACAGAGGATGGAAGTGAAAACCCAACTACATTTCAAAATTACACTGATCAGAATAGAAATGGTCTTGGAGGCTTTGAGGAGGGGTGGCTGGTCCTGGTTCAAGGCTTACCTCACTTTAATTCACCCCCTTTTATAGAGTAAAGGGCAGGCATAACTTCAGAATTCTAAAAACCAAGGCTCTGCTCACTGGCAACCATGCTAAGGCCAGGGAGACTCTGAGGCTGGCATTACACTCTCCCATCTGGAGGCCAGGCTTCTCAGGGTACAAGGCTTCCCCAGCAGAGAGAGAAGCCACAAGCCCATCAGTGCACCTCTGGTGAGGAGGTGCCAGTGGGTGACCTCTGGGGCATGGAGATCTCCCAGCCCTTCTGCTTTCAGCACCCCCTTACAACCCCAGCTGTGGAGGCAGAGGGTGCTGGAGAGGGCGGTAGCTAGGAAGCTGACAGCCTAGCCTGAGTCTGTCCATTGTGAAGCCTCCCTCCACACTGGCCCTTATAGAGAGAGAACATTCTCCTCTGTCCATGTCAGCCTGGTCTCCAGGGCCCAGCCTGCCAGTGCACCCCATTCTGACAAGTCCAGTAGGGGTGGGGGGCAAAGCCTGGGATGCCAGCAATCATCCTGGACCCCATCAGTTTCCTCTGTTTCCCTATACCAGAGAGGAAGATAAGCCAAACCCCCTCCTTATCACTCCTGAAATTAAGCAGCATTCTCTTAGCCCGCAGTAAAGCAGTCCATGGCTATTTTCATGTTAATCGGAATTAAATCTGCAAATGGAAAGAGGGCCTCCAGTGAGAACAGGTCAAACCCATGTGGCAGGACTGTGAGGAAGAGCTAGGGCTCCAAGTGTGTGACTGGGTGGTATGCCCACGCTGGCCCTGCCGGACTGGGGAGGGAACAGGGCCATGATGCTTGACCTACCTTTGCTGTGGTCCCTGGAATTCTAGATGTCATGTCCATTGGTGTCAGAAGTAAGAGAGGGAAAATTTGAGAGACATGTGAACCAATGCCTGCTGAACCCTTTCTGCCTAAGTCAGTCAGGATTCACAGGGCAGAAGCCAGCAGGGTGATTGCTGCTTCCCCTCTCTTGCAAATTCAGGTTGCCTAGAACCCACATGGCCTGAGCTAACTTGGCCTGAAACCTCATCGTGGATTTCACTCTGGGTTACACTGTCTTGTTTCTAGAGGGCCCTTGTTGAAGTGGGATAGCCTGCTGGCTCTGGTGAAGAAGATCCAGAATGTGGGACACTAGATAGGGGTAGTGGGTTGTTGGGAAAATGAAGTTTTCAGGTACCTTCACTGGCTGAGAGGATTAGCAGATAAAATATAAGATGCTTACTTAAATTTGACTTTCATATAAACAATAGATTTTTGTTTGTATAAGTACATCCCATGCACTATTTGAGGCATATTTAGATGAAAAAATAATCATTATTTATCTGAAATGCAAATTTTATTTTTTTAAGATTTTATTTATTTATTCATGAGAGACGGAGAGAGAGAGAAGCAGAGGGAGAGGCAGGCTCCCAAGGAGCAGGGAGCCCGATGCGGGACTCGATCCCAGGACCCTGGGATCCTGACCTGAGCCGAAGGCAGACGCTTAACCAACTGAGCCACCCAGGCGCCCCTGAAATGCAAATTTAACTGGACATTTGTATTTTTATTTGCTAAGTCTGGCAACCTCACCCGCTGAAGGCCAGTAGCATCTTGTAAATAAGACTCAGGGAACTACAATCCTAGTGTTTCCCCCACCTAGTCAGACTTTCAGGGAAAGGAACAGACAACCCCACCAGGAATTGCTTAATTACTGTTCAAAAGCCACCATTTCACAAACAAGTTTGCAAATGGAACCCTGTCTTTATCAATGTCTGTTTAGTGAGGTCTTCCCTGCTTGAAGAAAAAGGCACATCCCAAGTCCCAGTCGCACCCGAGTCCCCTGCAGAGCCCATTTAAAACCCCCGGTGTGCTGGGAGTCAGGGCTTTCAGATTCAGTTCTGCTTCTTTTGGATACAACCTCTCTAAAGCTCAGTGACCTCATCTGTAAAATGGGATCAATGATCTCTTCTGTATTTTCCATTAGTTGTCAGGAATGAACAAGAATTCTAGGAAAATATTTGGTGAACCGTGAAGTATTTTATATCAAACACTATCCATAATTTGTGTTGCTCTCAAAATATGATTATTGAATTCCACTGAGCAGAAATGTCTCATTTGGTCCCTCCTGCCTCTTCAGCCCCACCCTGCAAATCAGGTGCCTCCCACCATGCTGTTGCCCTGTGCAGGCTGTGGGTAGGGGGCTGGCCTCCTATCAGACAGCGTGGCGGCCCACACAGACATTTACAGTCAGATCCCCCACCCCTTGTTTCTGCATCTGCCAGCAAATATTCCAGGCATTGCATTACCATTTTTTCAGCCTGGAGTAGCATTTATTTGCTTGTTTGTATTTATTTATTTTTATTATTATTATTTTTTTAATTTTTAATTTTATTATTTTTTCTAAGATTTTATTTATTTTTTGACAGAGAGAGAGACAGCGAGAGAGGGAACACAAGCAGGGGGAGTGGGAGAGGGAGAAGCAGGCTTCTTGCTGAGCAGGGACTTGATCCCAGGACTCAGGGATCATGACCTGAGCCTGAGCCGAAGGCAGACGCTTAACAACTGAGCCACCCAGGTGCCCCTATTTGCTTGTTTTTAAAGAAAATAAAGCCTGCAGGGCACAAAGCTAGTCAGGAGTAGGTATGATTTAAGCTAGTTGGTCTACCTAAAAAATATATATGTATATAGATATAGATTGACAGATAGGACATATCTATGTTTATAGGTTTGTTCCGACACTTCCAACAACATACTCCACAAATGTTTCCTGAGCCCATTATGTGTCGGCTCTTCCCTTTGGTAGGTGTAAGCAGGGTTCTGTAGCTGCTCAGTGTAAGACAGGGTACCTGTCAGACCCTTCCCCTGCCCAGGCCTTACAGCCCAGCACCCCAGCCTCAGATCAGGCACTGCCTTCCTCCACACCGTCCCCACCCTGTCTTTCTGGAGCACACAGATGGAGCCCCACCAAGGTCCCCAGACCAACAGGCTGCACTGGATGAGGCTGAGAGCTAGAGCTGGCCTCCACTCTTACACACTGCAGGGAGGCTGAGGGGTCCCTTTTATGGTTAAACCTGCCAAGCCTCAGCTTTCATGGAAAGCCGGCAGATTGAGCTTTGTGGCAGCCTGCTGATGACTCAGCCCAACCCTTCCTGAGTAGCCTCAGTTCATACCCCTCCCTGCTTCCTTTCTGATTGTTGGTGGGCGCTCCCTATGCGCCTTACCCCGCTTGGGACATCTCTAGCTCCTGAACGAGGTTGGAAACTCCTCCCGGTACTACGTCAGGGCTAGGCACACAAGAATATGTAGATTGGGACCCAATTAGAATTCTTAGAAATCCATGCCAAAGTATCTTCCAGACTAGTTAAAAAAAATCCATAAAAACCATGGAGCGCACAGCAAGACGAGCAGCCTACTGCAGGATTGGGGCATCTTCCCAGCAGAGAAGTAAGCCCTGAGAGCAGTGCAAGCCTGTAAGTGCCTGTGGGGGGAAGTGACCAGGAGCCCAGAATGGGTCCATTTACGTTCCGTAAGCACTGGTGCCCAAGAATGCCACAGAAGTCTCCTTCTTGCAGACCACTCATGCCTGCCAGACTGGCCTAGGATAGAGCAGGGGCCAAAGGTGGCTGGCAGATGCAGAGTGACAGAGGAAGCAGACATCCCAGGAGTTAGGGAGGGCAGTGGAACTGAGAAGTGTGCAGTGATGGCCACTTTCAGCAGTCATATTGGATGAATGTGCTCAGAAGCCCCCCCCCCCCATGCCCATTTCCCATCCCTTCCCTAGGCAGGTGTTTGTCTTCAGGGCAGATAGTGTCTTCTCACTCTTTAGATCCCCCAGAGGTTGTGGTGCTGGGGCATGATCACCCGTGGGGGTGGGGAGGGACACAGCAGGGTTTGCAGGGAAGGAAGAGAAGGCTGGCTTCTGATGCGAAGCTGGCAAATCCCCTTGGCTTAGCACAAAGAGCCCTGGATCTGGTGCCAGGACAATGGGTCCTAGCCTGGGCTCCAGCTGGGTGTCATTCAACACCGTGTCACTTCTGACTCTCAGTATCTGTACCTGCATAACTAGGCGATGGAATAATTTACCAAAGCTCCTTATCTCATTCATTTAAGAGCATGCATAAGTATCTATTGTATGCAAGGCACTAGTCCAGGCACTTGGGCTACATTAATTCCTAGTGAGGAGGTAAGAGTGCTCAGGACTCAACTCTGAATAGGGTGGTCAGGGGAGGCCCCACTGAAAAGGTGCCACTTTGTGATTTTCTTTTCCTTCAACCTGGTATGGCAAGGTCCATGAGTTATGAATTGTTCACATACAAATCACCAGGCCAAGAAAATTTTAACCTTTTCATAAGTGGAGATCAGGAACTTACAAATTTGAAAACTAGGTTTATGAATGATTATGCTTATGTTAATTTAATTATATCAGTCTGTTTAATAATGTCTTATTAATGTAATAGATGACTTCCTTAAAAAAATAATGAAAAATGGTGTATGAATTATTCCTGAAACAAAGTGTGCCCTGACCCTGGTCTCCTTGACAATTCATAGATGAGGCCTTTTTGGTGGATACGTTATATCGACTCTTCTAGGCACATCGTTCTCCTGGCTTCTGGCACCCAGTCTTGCAGGTCTTTCACAGAGCTGGTCATTTTCCCTCATGTTTCTGTCTGAAGCAATGCAGAGAAAGAGATCCAGAGGATCCCAGAGATCCAGGGGTTGGGAATTACTGGAGAGAGATTTCCACTTAAGGAAGCATACAATAGCCTCTCCTTCCCAAGGTTTCTTCAAGGTCAGAGAGGCCCCATTAGCTGTGGGAAGGGAGGGTTGCTCACACCTGCCTGCAGGCAGCGGATGAATAAAAGGATTTCTAGAAGCTCTTTGAGCAACACTGGAGCTAAGTTAGGCTATTCTACACAACCCTACACATCCTGCTTCCTCATTCCCAGAACTGGTTAAAATATTCCCCCACTCCACCCATGAGATCTCCAAGCCCTGGAGGTGGGGGAGAAAGGGAAATGTCTTTGTTCAGGGTAATCACAGCTGGGCTATGAAGCCTCTGCAGGTGAGGGCAGCTCAGAGCCTAGAACCCCAGCTTCATCCTTCCTGCAGGTCATTGAATAGATATGTTGCATTACTAGTAAGCTATGTCACACAGACAAGGCACAAAGAGGCTAAGTGCTGGGACAAATTCCTTGGGAGTCTCTCTACCTACAGGGTCATAGGGAGTTGGTTCCTTTTAGAGCATGGCCTGATCTTTCCTATTAGCGAGCATTAGACTGTATCAACCATTTCCATGTACTGCCCAAGAAGGAGAGAGCAGGAGACTCTAAGACAGACCTGCTTGATGAAAGGGGAGACTGGTGCCTGCTGCTAAATCCAGTACTGATTCCTCTGAGCTGGAGAAGTTGTATCAGTGAGGAGCAAGTGGAAGAGAGGCCTTTTGGGATCCAGCTGAATTAGGAGGACAGGGCTTGGGAGAAAAGATCTTAAGCCCAGCTCCGCCCCACTTGTCAATCAATGGTTGAGAATGGACCATCAGCAGTCAAGGCTATGAAGGACAGTGATGGTAGTGGTAGTGGTGATGAAGATGATGGTGCTGGAAGCAGCCTAGGTGTCTATCTGTAGATGAATGGATATAAAAGATTTGTGTGTGTGTGTGTGTGTAATGGAATATTACTCTGTCATAAAAAGAATGAGATCTTGCCATTTGCAACACCATTGATTGACCTAGAGGGTATTATGCTAAGTGAAATAAATCAGACAGAGAAAGAAAAATACCATATGATTTCACTTATATATGGAATCTAAAAAAAAAAAATCAAATAAATGAACAAACAAAAGCAGAAGCAGACCTATAAATACAGAGAACAAATTGACGGTTGCCAGAGGGGTGTGGCGAGCAGAGGGATAGACAAAATGGGTGAAGGGGCATGGGAGATACAGGCTTCCAGTGATGGAATAAATAAATAATGGGAATAAAAGGTACGGCATAGGGAATGTGATAATGTTGTATGGTGACACAGGGTAGCTACACTTGTGGTGGCATAATATGACTGTATAGAGGTGTTCAATCACTGTGTTGTACACCTGAAACTAATGTAATATTGTGTGTCAACTATACTAAAAAACAAAACAAAACAGTAGGTGTAGATGGTGGAGAGGATAACAAGGACACTATTCCTTTATACTCAGTTCCTTGTCACATGGGTCTACCCAACACGACAATTTGCTTCATCAAAGCCAGCCAGGGAGAGGGTCAATAGAGAACATCAGCTAGCAAGATGAAAATTATAGTCTCCTAAAACTTAATTGTGAAAGCGATACCACGGGGCGGCTGGGTGGCTCCGTCGGTTTAGCGTCTGCCTTCGGCTCAGGTCATGATCCCAGGGTCCTGGGATCGAGCCCTGCCTCGGGCTCCCTGCTGGGCAGGAAGCCTGCTTCTCCCTCTCCCACTCCCCCTGCTTGTGTTCCTGCTCTTGCTGTGTCTCTCTCTGTCAAAAAAATAAATAAAATCTTTTTAAAAAAGTGACATCACAACATTTTTACTACATTCTATGAGTTAGAAGCAAGTTACACGTTGCTAGGCTAGCCCATATTCCAGGGGGAGAGATATTCACAAAGACATGAACACCAGGAACTGGAGATCATTTGGGGGCGGGGTCAGTTTAGAGTCTGCCCACGGCACTAACCCTCTAGCTAGATTCAGTTGCATGAGAGATCCCAGGTGAAATCGGCAAGGAAACAGCACAAACAACTTAAAGAATTGTGAGAAACAAAAATTTTATTGAAGCCACTGAATTTGGGGGTGGTTTGTTATACAATGAAAGCTAAATGAAGCCATTCATATCAGAAATGGTGACTTGCCTTAACAAAAACCTAAAACATGTGGCATTGACTTTGAGAAGCAAACAGAGACTATAAAAGAGGCTTCTGGAAAACTGCTGGTGGAGGCTGGAAATTCCTAGAAAGTTGTAGGGATAACAATGTTTCTTGTGTGGTGGTGAAGTAATTGAAAAGACTTGCCTGTGGTAAATTGGTAGGTGGAAAATACACCTAATGAACTTGTAGATAGGGCTAAGGTGATTTCAGGCAGTATCTGGAATACATCAACTGGCTCTTCATTTCCAATTTGTGGAATAAGGTGAAGAAGGAACTGCTCAGTTTGCAAATAGATTTTAGAGGAAATATAAGGGAGCCAGGATTTTCTGGTGTGGAAAATAAAACTGTTTTTCTCATCTTCAGTTTCTTCAACCAGAAAAATTCCCTCTGAGTAAATTAAAACCTGGCTGGAAATTAAATACAGGGTACAACCACCAAAATGTGGCCTCAGGGTCAAGATCAAATTAAGGATATGGTAGGGAAATCCAAATGCAAACTCCTGACACTACCCCTTTGGCGAAGATAGTAAATCAAAAGCAATACCACATTCCAAGTAAAATAGCAGGGAGCCCTCAAGGATTAAAGGATGCAGTGAAGGTGGTTTTCATCCTATCCCTGATTTTTAATTCACCTGGGATTTACCTTTTTTTTTTTTTTTTTTAATAGGATCTGGGATGTGTGGGGGTAGGCAGTGAACAATTGGCCCTGTAGATGAGAAAAGACTTTTGCAGTGGGTGGAAAATTATTCCCAAAGCTCCAGGTCCTAAAATCTCTGAAAACTCTGAGTGCTAATTTACACTGCAAAGGGAGTTTGCAGAATAATTTAATGTGTGATTAAATTAAGGCTCTTGAGATGGAGAGATTGTCTCGATTATCTAGGTGAGCCCTCAATGTAACTGTAACTGTCCTAATAATAGGGAGGCAGAGGGGATCAGACTACAGAAGAAGGCAACAGCTAAAGCCTTTGAAAGTGTAAGAAGGGATCATGAGCTGGAGAAATGCATCTCTGGAGGCTGAAAAAGGAAGCATGGCCCCATTGTTATAATTTCAGGCCAGTGAAACTAATTTTAAACCTTTGACCTCCAAAATTATAAGAGAATAAACATGTGTTGTTTTTGGCAACAAAGTTTGCAGTAATTTGTTACAAGAGCCATAGGAAATTAAAACTACTACCAAAAATGTAACCAAATTGTAGCCCTACTTGTCATAGCTAGAACAGAAATCATATTACTAGAATAGATCAACTTAATCTCTGGCATCAGTAGCAACTATCGATCTGGTGAATGTATTCTATACAATCACCAAAATATCACAAAAGGAGCAATGAAAAGACATTTGCATTTATTGGGCATGAACAGCAGCATACATTCACAGTCTTGGCAGAAGTTTGAGTAAAGTCTTTTGCTGTCACAGTCCAGTCCAGTTAGTTTGTTGTTTTTGACTTTGGTTGTTTTGACATTCCCTTGTCACTGTATCAATGACATGATGTTAATTGAACCTAAGGGAGTATGAAGTGGCAAGTATAATGGATACATCAGTGGGTGGGAGATAAACAATACATGGATTCCAGGTGATCTGAGAAATGCTGGGCTGTATTAACACCTGTAGCTCTTACCATTAAGAAAAATGCAGGGACGCTTGGGTGGCTCAGTCGGTTAAGTGTCGGCCTTCAGCTCAGGTCATGATCCCAGGGTCCTGGGATGGAGTCCTGCATTGGGTTCCCTCCTCAGTGGGGTGCCTGCTTCTCTTCCTCTATCCCTCCCCCTGCTTGTGCTTTCTCTCTCTCTCTGTCAAATAAATAAATAAAATCTTTAAAAAAAAGAAAGAAAGAAAGAAATGCACAATAGTTAATAAGCCTCTTAACTTTGGAGGTAGCACATATCACACTTGGAAAATGCAATAATCCATTTATTGAATAACTCAGAAAGATGCCAGTTTTGAGTGGAACTCAGAGCAAAAGAGCATATTCAGGTTGCAATGCAATCAGTCCCATCAATGGGCCATGGAGCAGGGTGTTAGAGGTATCCACAGTAAATAAAGACAGGATATTGTATCTCAGCAAGTCCTAGTAGATGAGTCTCAATGTGGACTCCCAAGGTTTTGCAGCAAGTCTATGCTGCCTTGTATTAGTCTCCCAGGGCTGCTGTAACAAGATACCCCAGGCAGGACAGCTTAAACAACAGAAATTTATTATCTCACAGTTCTGGAGGCCAGAAGTCCAAGATCAAGGGGCCATCAGGGTTGGTTTCTTGGTGAGAGCTCTTTTCTTCGCTTGCAAACAGCCACCTTTTTGCTGTGTCCTCATACAGTTTCTCCTCTATGCATGTTTAGAGATAGGAAGAGAGAGAGAGAAAGAGAAAGAGAGAGAGATCTAGTGTCTCTTCCTCTTTTTATTAAAATATCAGTTCTATTAGATTAGGACCCCACCTATATGATCTCATTTAGCCTTAACTAACTGCTTAAAGTCCCTTCCCTTTTTCCGAATGGAGTCAAATTAGGAGTTAAGGCTGCAATACATGAATTCAAGGAGGCGGGGTGGGGAGGAATCAATTCTCTCCATAACACAAAAATATGCTGGTTTAGATGATTATTAATCTGCAACAGAAAATAGTTCACCATTTAAACAGCAGCTCCTGGCATACTACTAGACTCTAGTAGAGCCTGGATACTTGATCATAGTACATCAAATTGCTTCCCAACAGGATCTGAGCTTTGCCTCCTGAAGCTGAATATTGTCAATTCATAAGGTGGGCAGGCACAACAAAATGTCACCATATAATGACAATGACATTTGGAATCAGGCTGAGTAGATCCAGAGAATACAAATAAATGAATATTTGGCCCAGACCCTCATATTACCTATTTCTGTTACACAGATGAGTCTTCTTCATTCTATACATATAGCCTTATAAATTGTCATTTTGACTAGCTAAAAAAGGATGAAAAATCTTTGGTTTATCAATGGATCAGCACAAGAGGTTAGTACAAGGGGGACAGAACAAGATGGCAGAGGAGTAGGAGACCTGGATTTTGTCTGGTCTCAGGAATTCAGCTGAATAGGGATCAAACCATTCTGAACACCTACGAACTCAACAGGAGACCGAAGAGGAGAGTAGCAACAATTCTCTGAACAGAGAAGTGACCACTTACTGGAAGGTAGGATGTGCGGAGAAGTGAATCCGAGGCGATATTCAGGAGGAGAGACGGTGGGGGAGGGGCCTCCGTTGGCCGCTTCTGGCAAGTGATAGAGCCGCGAGCACAAAATCGGACCTTTTAGAAGTCGGCTCCGCTGAGGGACGTCGCTCCAGTGGCTAAGCGGGAGGTGGAACCCTCACGGGACAGTGTGGTCTCAGGACCCTCGGGGTCACAGAAAGACCGGGGGTGCCTGAGTGCGGCAGAGCTCCCAGGTATCAGAGCGAGGAAGCCGGCTGCAGAGATGGAGCCAAGGCGCGGGCTCTCAGCTCGGGGTTGCCATAAACTGTGATCCACGGCCCAGTCAGGCCCCTGCTCCTCCAGCAGGGACCCAACAAGCAGCAGATCCGGGGAGACTCCCCTTCCTCCCCCGGGAGGAGTGGCGTGGGAACACACCGCAAGGATCTGCTGGGTTTGGAGACTCCACATGGGGTTGGGAGCCAGAGATAGAAACACTCGGTCACAGGCCCTGTGAGCATGGAGTGCGGCCAGAGACCGGGGACACAGGAGTGACTGCTTTTCTCTGGGGGCGCACTGAGGAGCGGGGCCCCGAGTTCTCAGCTCCTCCGGGTGGAGATTGGGAGGCCACCATTTTCACTCTCGTCCTCCAAAGCTGTACGGAGAGCTTGCAGGGAACAAAAGCTCCCAAGAGCAAACCGGAGCAGATTGCTTAGCCCAGACCCGACAAGGGTGGGGCAATTCCGCCTC
>NW_027397220.1:29501-51346 GCF_003265705.2 Callorhinus ursinus | reverse complement strand
CCTTTCTTTTCCCCTGGTTTCATGTCTTTTCTGATTTGTATAGAGTATATTTGCTGGGGACATTGTTAACCTGTTAGCATTTTGTTCTCTCATTCATCTATTCTCCTCTGGACTAAATGACAAGACAAAAAAAATCACCTCGGCAAAAAGAATAAGAGGTAGTACTCTCTGCCAGGGACCTACTCAGTATGGATATTAGTACGATGTCGGACCTAGAGTTCAGAATCATGACTTTAAGGACACTAGCTGGGCTTGAAAAAACCGTGGAAGTTATTAGAGAAACCCTTTCTGGAGAAATAAAATAACTAAAATCTAACCAAGTCGAAATCAAAAAGGCCATTAATGAGGTGCAATCAAAAATGGGGCGCTAACTGCTAGGATAAATGAGGCAGAAGAGAGAATCAGTGATACAGAACACCAAATGATGGAAAATAAAGAGGCTGAGAAAAAGAGAGAGAAACAACAACAGGATCACGAGGGCAGAATTCGAGAGATAAGCGATACGATAAGATGAAACAACATTAGAATAATTGGGATCCCAGAAGAAGAAGAAAGAGAGAGAGGGGTGGAAGGTATATTGGAGCAAATTATAGCAGAGAACTTCCCTAATGTGAAGAAGGAAACAGGCATCAAAATCCAGGAGGCACAGAGAACCCCTCTCAAAATCAATAAAAATAGGTCAACAGCCTAACATCTAACAGTAAAACTTACGAGTCTCAGAGACAAAGAGAAAATCCTGAAAGCAGCTCAGGAGAAGAGATCTGTAACCTACAATGGTAGAAACATTAGATTGGAAACAGACCTGTCCACAGAGACGTGGCAGGCCAGAAAGGACTGGCAAGATATCTTCAGAGCACTAAACGAGAAAAACATGCAGCCAAGAATACTATATCCAGCTAGGCCATCATTGAAAATTGAAGGAGAGATAAAAAGCTTCCAGGAAAAACAAAAACTAAAGGAATTTGCAAACACGAAACCAGCCCTCCAAGAAATATTGAAAGGGGTCCTCTAAGCAAAGAGAGAGCCTAAAAGCAGCATAGATCAGAAAGGAACACAGACAAATACAGTAACAGTCACCTTACAGGCAATACAATGGCATGAAATTCATATCTTTCAATAGTTACCCTGAATGTAAATGGGCTCAATGCCACAATCAAAAGACACAGGCTATCAGATTGGATTAAAAAACAAAACCTATCCATATGCTGTCTGCAAGAGACTCATTTTAGACCCAAAGACACCCCCAGATTGAAAGTGAGGGGGTGGAAAACCATTTACCATGCTAATGGACACCAAAAGAAACCTGGGGTGGCAATCCTTATATCAGACAAACTAGATTTTAAACCAAAGACTGTAATAAGAGATGAAGAAGGATACTATATCCTACTTAAAGGGTCTATCCAACAAGAAGATCTAACAATGGTAAATATCTATGCCCCTAACATGGGAGCAGCCAATTTTATAAGGCAATTAATAACAAAAGCAAAGAAACACATTGACAACAATACAATAATAGTGGGGGACTTTAACACCCCCCTGACTGAAATGGACAGATCATCTAAGCAAAAGATCAACATGGAAATAAAGACTTTAAATGACACACTGAACCAAAAGGACTTCACAGACATATTCAGAACATTCCATCCCAAAGCAACGGAATACACATTCTTCTCTAGTGCCCATGGAACATTCTCCAGAATTGATCACATCCTAGGTCACAAATCAGGTCTCAACCGGTATCAAAAGATTGGGATTATTCCCTGCATATTTTCAGACAACAATGCTTTGAAACTAGAACTCAATCACAAGAGGAATGTCAGAAAGAACTCAAAAACATGGAGGCTAAAGAGCATCCTACTAAAGAATGAATGGGTCAGCCAGGAAATGAAAGAAGAATTAAAAAAATTCATGGAAACCAATGAAAATGAAAACACACTGTTCAAAATCTTCAGGATACAGCAAAGGCAGTCCTGAGAGGAAAGTATATAGCAATACAAGCCTTTCTCAAGAAACAAGAAAGGTCTCAAATACACAACCTAACCCTACACCTAAAGGATCTAGAGAAAAAAACAGCAAACAAAGCCTAAACCCAGCAGGAGAAGAGAAATAATAAAGATCAGAGCAGAAATCAATGAACTAGAAACCAAAAGAACAGTAGAACAGATCAACGAAACTAGGAGCTGGTTCTTTGAAAGAATTAGCAAGATTGATAAACCCCTGGCCAGACTTATCCAAAAGAAAAGAGAAATGACCCAAATCAACAAAATCATGAATGAAAGAGGAGAGATCACAACCAACACCAAAGAAATACAAACAATTATAAGAACATATGATGAGCAACTCTATGCCAGCCAATTAGATAACCTGGAAGAAATAGATGCATTCCTAGAATTGTATCAACTACCAAAATTGAACCAGGAAGAAATAGAAAACCTGAACAGACCTATAAGCACTAAGGAAATTGAAGCGGTCATCAAAAATCTCCCAACAAACAAAAGCCAAGGGCTAGATGGCTTCCCAGGGGAATTCTATCAGACATTCAAAGAAGAATTAATACCTATTCTCCTGAA
This sequence comes from Callorhinus ursinus, assembly GCF_003265705.2. Lineage (NCBI taxonomy): Eukaryota > Metazoa > Chordata > Mammalia > Carnivora > Otariidae > Callorhinus > Callorhinus ursinus. The sequence continues at coordinate 48,776 of NW_027397220.1, read as the reverse complement.
ACTGTTCCGAAAAATAGAAATGGAAGGAAAACTTCCAAACTCATTTTATGAAGCCAGTATTACCTTGATCCCCAAACCAGACAAAGACCTCATCAAAAAGGAGAATTACAGACCAATATCCTTGATGAACACCGATGCAAAAATTCTCACCAAAATACTAGCCAATAGCATCCAACAGTACGTTAAAAGGATTATTCACCATGACCAAGTGGGATTTATCCCTGGGCTGCAAGGTTGGTTCAACATCCACAAATCAATCAACGTGATACAATACATTAACAAAAGAAAGAACAAGAATCATAGGATCCTCTCAATAGATGCAGAAAAAGCATTTGACAAAGTACAGCATCCTTTCTTGATCAAAACTCTTCAGAGTATAGGGAGAGAGGGTACATACCTCAATATCATAAAAGCCATCTATGAAAAACCTACAGCAAATATCATTGTCAATGGGGAAAAGCTGAGACCTTGTCCCCTAAGGTCAGGAACGCGACAGGGATGTCCACTCTCACCACTGCTATTCAACATAGTATTAGAAGTCCTAGCCACAGCAATCAGACAACAAAAAGAAATCAAAGGCATCCAAATTGGCAAAGAGGAAGTCAAACTCTCACTCTTTGCAGGTGATATGATACTGTCTGTGGAAAATCCAAAAGACTCCACCCCAAAATGATAGAACTCATAGAGGAATTCAGTAAAGTAGCAGGATATAAAATCAGTGCACAGAAATCAGTGGCATTCCTATACACCACCAACAAGACAGAAGAGAGACAAATTAAGAAGAGAAACAAATTAAGGATCCCATTTACAATTGTACCCAAAACCATAAGACACCTAGGAATAAATTTAACCAAGGAGGCAAAGGATCTGTACTCAGAAAACTATAAAATACTCATGAAATAAATTGAAGAAGACACAAAGAAATGGAAAAACAGTCCATGCTCATGGATTGGAAGAACAAACATTGTGAAGATGTCAATGCTACCTAGAACAATCTACACATTCAATGCAATCCCCATCAAAATACCATACATTTTTCTCAAAGAAATGGAACAAATAATCCTAAAATTTGTATGGAACCAGAAGAGACCCCAAATGGCCAGAGGAATATTGAAAAAGAAAAGCAAAGCCGGTGGCATCACAATTCCGGTCTTCCAGCTCTATTCCAAAGCTGTCATCATCAAGACAGTATGGTACTGGCACAAAAACAGACACAACAATCAATGGAACAGAATAGAGAGCTCAGAAATGGACCCTCAACTCTATGGTCAACTAATCTTTGACAAAGTAGGAAAGAATGTCCAATGGCAGAAAGACAATCTCTTCAACAAATGGTGTTGGGAAAATTGGACAGCCACATGCAGAAGAATGAAACTGGACTATTTCCTTATACCACACATAAAAATAGACTCCAAATGCTTGAAAGACCTAAACGTGAGACAAGAGTGCATCAAAATCCTAAAGGAGAACACAGGCAGCAACTTCTTCGACCTCAGCCGCAGCAACTTCTTCCTAGAAATATCGCCAAAGTCAAGGGAAGCCAGGGCAAAAATGAACTATTGGGATTTCATCAAGATAAAAAGCTTTTGCACAGCAAAAGAAACAGTCCACAAAACCAAAAGACAACCGACAGAATGGGAGAAAATATTTGCAACTGACATATCAGATAAAGGGCTAGTATCCAAAATGTATAAAGAACTTATCAAATTCAACACCCAAAGAACAAATAATCCAATCAAGAAATGGGCAGAAGACATGAACAGACATTTTTCCAAAGAAGACATCCACTTGGCCGACAGACACATGAAAAAGTGCTCAACATCGCTCGGCATCAGGGAAATCCAAATCAAAACCTCAATGAGATACCACCTCACACCAGTCAGAATGGTTAAAATTAACAAGTCAGGAAACGACAGATGTTGGCGGGGATGCGGAGAAAGGAGAACCCTCCTACACTGTTGGTGGGAATGCAAGCTGGTGCAACCCCTCTGGAAAACAGTATCGAGGTTCCTCAAACAGTTGAAAATAGAACTACCATACAATCCAGCAATTGCACTACTGGGTATTTACCCCAAAGATACAAATGTAGGGATCCAAATGGGTACCTGTATCACAATGTTTATAGCAGCAATGTCCACAATAGCCAAACTGTGGAAAGAGCCAAGATGTCCATCGACAGATGAATGGATAAAGAAGAGGTGGTATATATACACAATGGAATATTATGCAGACATCAAAAGGAATGAGATCTTGTCATTTTCAACTACGTGGATGGAACTGGAGGGTGTTATGCTGAGTGAAATAAGTCAATCAGAGAAAGACATGTATCCTATGACCTCACTGATATGAGGAATTCTTAATCTCAGGAAACAAACTGAGGGTTGCTGGAGTGTTGGGGGATGGGATGGAGGGGGTGGCTGGGTGCTAGACATTGGGGAGGTTATGTGCTATGGTGAGCGCTGTGAATTGTGCAAGACTGTTGAATCACAGATCTGTACCTCTGAAACAAATAATGCAATATATGTTAAGAAAAAATAAAGAAGAAGAAGTTAGCAGGAGGGGAAGAATGAAGGGGAGTACGTTGGAGGGGGAGATGAACCATGAGAGACGATGGACTCTGAAAAACAAACTTAGGGTTCTAGAGGGGAGGGGTGTGGGGGGATGGGTTAGCCTGGTGATGGGTATTAAAGAGGGCACATTCTGTATGGAGCAGTGGGTGTTAGGCACAAACAGTGAATCATGGAACACTACATCAAACCCTAATGATGTCATGTATGGTAATTAACATAACAATAAAATTGAAATAAAAGATGTTAGTACAAGCCAAAAATGGACAATTGCTATTCTGTAGTATTATTTCAGAGGAGACAAAGAGAAAGCTTTTCAGTGTCTAGAACTTTAAACAGTACACCTGGTTATTTACTTGTACTGGAGCAAGTAGTGCCCTGAGATAAGAATATTCAGGACTTGGGTGCCTGAGCGGCTCAGTTGGTTAGGCGACTGCCTTTGGCTCAGGTCATGATCCCAGAATCCTGGGATTGAGCCCCGCATCGGGCTCCCGGCTCAGTGGGGAACCTGCTTCTCCCTTGGACCCTCTCACTTCTCATGCTGTTTCCCTCTCTCTCAAATAAATAAATAAAATCTTAAAAAAAAAGAATATTCAGGACTTTTAGCTGTTGTCAATGGCTTAGATGGTTATTAATCCCTTAGTTGTTTTTTAGGAAATTTGGATAGAGCTGGGGAATTGGAAGAAAGGAGGCAGAGGTCTCAGGAAGAAGCATAGTGATAGATTTATGGGAGTGGTCTCAAAGTGTGAGGATCTTTGCATCACATGTAATGCCACTAGAGAGCACAGATTACAGAATAGGCACTGCTCAACTAGGTAGACCAGAGACTTGTCTTTGGCCATTCCAGTGCTTGTACAATGGGCCCATGAACAGAATAGCCATGGGGCAGTGGTAGAGGTTATGCACAGTTCCAACAACTTGGGCTGTTTCCCACCAGGACTGATCCAGCCACTGCCATTATTGAAAGTTTGACAAATCAGCAGCAGATACCAAGGCTGGGCTCTAAATATGTACCATCCCTCCAGGACCCTGTGTCAGTAGGGTCTCTGGGAAACAGACAGCAAGACAGAATAGAAATGCAATAGAATTATTGGGGCTAATGCCTGTGAAAGATAAAAGGAAGCGGAAACGGAGTAGACAGGAAGAGCCTGTTAACTGTGATGCAAATCTGACACTAGTGACAGAAGAGGGACAAGGGATACCGTGGGGGTAGGAAGGGCCTCAAACTGAGGTGAACGAGAAGTCTCCACTAGACCAGGAGGCACCTCTTGGGCAAAAACATGCTGGTCAGGAACTGTGAATCTAAGAAATCTGTGCCCTAAGCTTGAAACGAGAGGCAAAGTCCGAAGGCACCCATAGGTGGAGGTACTTGTCAATTAACCACAGGCTATCTGTCGAAGGGGTACCTGAGCTGGGCTTCCTCATGACTGTCAAGTTATCAACCAGCCCCAGGGTGACAAACTGATTGCATCAGGCACATCACACCATAGAGGCGGCAGTATTTCATGCTGGCTGATGACTGTTACAGATTCTTAGTAAGGACATGCCTTCTCTGCCTGCAGTACCACAGTGTCATTGTCAGGAGAATCTCACATAGCATTGCCTCCAACCAACGGACCAAATTTGTACTGAAGGAGGTTCAGTGTGGCAGAAAACCAAGGGCTCCGGTAAGTGTTATATTTGTTTCAGTTAGTACTGTTTCAGAAGACCTAATTGTTACATATGCAGGAATTTTGAGAGACCATTGTTAAAACATTGATGGATTGAAATTGGACATAGTGGAAGTGTTTACCTAACATAACTAAGGCAAACTACAGATTAGAGCTTTTTCTTACACACAAGCTAATTTACCAACACACCAGTGAATCCGGTGGTGCTAATATAGTAAATTGCCCATAGCTATTGGCAGCCTCAGAGAATGCTGGAATGACGACTTCAAGGAGCAGCTAGGACACCAGATTAGTAATTGCCCTTTGGGTCTTAGGGGTGGTGTTTTTCAAGATGCAATACATATTTTGAACCAAAGACCATATGTGCTGCTATGTCCACAATAGGTAGGGTGCATTTTTCTGGGAACCAAGGAGTGAAAACAAGAGATGACCCTTCTCCCTAACAATTCCACTTGGGGAAATTTTGCTTTCTGTCCCCCAAGCTTCAGGCTCTGCTGGACTAGAAATCCTAGAAGGAAGATTTCTACCAGGGGACACAGTATGGGTTCAGCTAAATCTAGAGCTATAGCTGCTGCCTTGTCATTTGGGATTCCTTACACCAGTATAGCTGTAGGCAAAGAAAGGAGTTACTAACCTGGTGAAGTAACTGGACCTGCTTATCACGAATGATAGAGTTGCTACTCTCTCTCTCTCTAGATGATAGATAGATAGATGATAGATAGATGATAGATAGATAGATAATAGATAGATAGATAGATAGATAATGGAACTCAGGGAATTTACTTGGGTGGCAACTCTTGATGATTCCTTTTATGTTAATAACTGCAAATGGGCAACTTCAGAACCATAGCTTGACAAAGATATGGTAACTAAATGCTCAGATCCAACAAGCATGAAAGTCTAGGTTACCAGGAAAGCAGCCTAGACCCATTGGAATTCTGGCAGAGGGTGAAGGGATTCTAGAGGTGGTGGTGGAAGAGTGAGGTAGTGAATAGTAAAGACCCAACCTCAGGACCGAATGACCAAACTCAGCTTGTCCCACAAAATTTCCTGTTGTATTGTTTGTTTGCTTATTAACTGTGACTGGCCACCGTCCTGAGGAGCAGCTGTTTTGAGGGTAAGCTTAATGTGGGTCATAAATGGACCCGAGAGGTCAAGGGATAGATGTAGCAGATGCTGTTGGTGCCCCACCCATATCTGTCCTTCAGATTGTATTACTTCAGTGAGGCAGCTGACTTCAAATTGCCAATATCTGGCTTTTTTCCAGAAGACTTTCTTCAAAGCCATGTGAAGCTACCCTTCCTGCTTGTAGCACAGCCTGGAAGTCCAAAAAATTGATATCCCCTAGGAGCAGCTTTCCATTGATGATATGCCCTCCCATTCCAGTGGAATAGCACTAAGACGCATGTTCCTCATCATTTACCAGAGGTTCTCTACAAGATTAAGCTCTAGTTGGCTGCAGTTGGATATCTCAATAATGACACTTTTCCTTTTTTTTTTTTTTTTGGACCATTTATTCCCTGTCTCATTTTCTCTCTCCCCTATCAATGTTTCAGTCACCTCCCAGAAAAACAACTTGCATTTTTAATCCTTATGCCAAGGTCTACTTCTGGAGAAGAGTTAAACTAAGACAAGTGGATATAGTGGATATGGGGAAAAGTAGGCAGATTCTAAAACTATTTTGAAAGTTGAATCAATAATACTTGTAGTTGCGTTGGATGCAGCAACTGAAAAAAAGAGAGAAACAGGGTTGATGCCTAGTTTTCTGACATAAGCAACGGGGTAGAAAGTGGTGTCTTTTAAAAAAAAGGTTTTTTTAAATTGTATTTATTTGACAGAGAGAGAAACAGTGAGAGAGGAAACACAAGCAGGGGCAGTGGGAGAGGGAGAAGCAGGCTTCCCGCCAAGCAGGGAGCCTGATGCGGGGCTCAATCCCAGGACCCCGAGATCATGACCTGAGCCGAAGGCAGACACTCAACCACTGAGCCACCCAGGAGCCCTGAAAGTGGTGTGTTAACTGACAGAATGGGGGAAGATATTTGCAAATGACATATCAGGTAAATGGCTAGTATCCAAAATCTATAAAGAACTTACCCAACTCAACGCCCAAAGAACAAATAATCCAATCAAGAAGTGGGCAGAAGACATGAACAGACATTTCTGCAAAGAAGACATACAAATGGGGCGCCTGGGTAGCTCAGTCGTTAAGCATCTGCCTTCGGCTCGGGTCATGGTCCCAGCATCCTGGGATCGAGCCCCGCATCGGGCTCCCTGCTCAGCAGGGAGCCTGCTTCTTCCTCTCCCACTCCCCCTGCTTGTGTTCCCTCTCTCGCTGTGTCTCTCTCTGTCAAATAAATAAATAAAATCTTTAAAAAAAAAAAAAAGAAGACATCCAAATGGCCAACAGACACATGAAAAAGTGTTCAACATCACTCGGCCTCAGGGAAATACAAATCAAAACCTCAATGAGATACCACCTCACACCAGTCAGAATGGCTAAAATTAACAAGTCAGGAAATGACAGATGTTGGGAAGGATGCGGAGAAAGGGGAACCCTCTTACATGGCTGGTGGGAATGCAAGCTGGTGCAGCCACTCTGGAAAACAGTATGGAGGTTCCTCAAAAAGTTGAAAATAGAGCTACCCTATGACCCAGCAGTTGCACTACTGGGTATTTACCCCAAAGATACAAATGTAGTGATCCGAAGGGGCATGTGCACCCCAATGTTTATAGCAGCAATGTCCACAATAGCCAAACTATGGAAAGAGCCCAGATGTCTGTCAACAGATGAATGGATAAAGAAGATGTGGTATGTATATACAATGGAACATTATGCAGCCATCAAAAAAATGAAATCTTGCCATTTGCAACGATGTAGATGGAACTAGAGGGTATTATGCTAAGCGAAATAAGTCAATCAGAAAAAGACAATTATCATATGATCTCACTGATATGAAGAAGTTGAGAAACAAGACAGAGGAGCATAGGGGAAGGGAGGGAAAAATGAAACAAGACAAAACCAGAGAGGGAGACAAAACATAGGAAACTCTTAATCTCAGGAAACAAACCGAGGGTTGCTGGAGTGGTGGGGGGTGGTAGGGATGGGGTGGCTCGGTGGTAGACATTGGGTAAGGTATGTGTTATGGTGAGCTCTGTGAATTGTGTAAGACTGGTGAATCACAGACCTGTACCCCTGAAACAAATAATACATTATATGTTAATAAAAAAAATTCAAAAAAAGTGGTATAGAAAATCAAGAGTTTCATTTGTTGACATTACATTTAAGATTTCTGTAAAACAACAAAGCAAAGGTTTCAACTGACACCAAGATAGAAAGTTGGAGCTGCAACCTTGGGAAAAATTGTGACCTTGGGAAAATAGAAATGGCTGCCAGAAGTTGGATGTTACACTATAATTTTCTATTACCTTGAAATGTGGTCAGAGCAATGTTTGTCACTTCCCTCTGCCACAGGAACCAGCAATGTGCCAGTCAGCTACTGCCCTATTAATGAGGACACATGCACCAGTGCCCCAACCCTCAGTGGATGTGCTCCATGAATGGGAATTGTCTTTATTGTTATAAGCCATTAAGAATTTAGGATATTGTTACCACAATAGTGACTGAATTATCCTGACTGGTACACAGAAATCCTTCCTTAATGACAACAAGGCGTAAGAAGGAGATAAGGGACATAATTTAAGTAGTTTTGGAACCTGATGTTGAGAAAATAAATAATTTTATGTGTAGTGGTCCTTTAGAAGGAAAAATAGTATAAGCACTATTTCCTTTCCCCAAAAACAGCTGCAAGAAAATGCTGTCTAGTACTGTTTCTCCAGGTAGCTTAACAGGAGTGTGACCTTTACCTGGATTGACATCCCAGAGTATATGCAATCAAATGTAAAAAATCCATTATTGTGTCAACTCTCAATTGGTTGTGTAACACAGAATCCAGGTCACACACAAACCCCTGAATCATTGCACTGTAATTTCCTTATATGCTGGATGTTTTGCTGCTAGTTTACTGTCTGCTTTTGGCTTTGTTTCTGGTCACAATGAAGATTCTTGCTGACAGGCAGGTGGAGACAGGTAGGGAATGAAGGTCTCCGTGCAGATTCTCTAGGCACATCCACTCACAACTAATTGAGAACTGGTTGCATTTCCCCAAGTACTTGAATGGGTGATTGCCTCATGGAGGTGAGTACCTATAGCCACCCTCCCCTTCAGAGTAATCTTGCTACAGCTGCTTGCTGAAGTTTAAAATTCATTTACTGGAGACACAACATTTTATTCCCAGGCTAGAGAAAAGGTTTCAATTGCAAATGTCCATTGGAGGGGGAGGAGGAATGTATGTGGAGAAAGGAGGTAAATAAATCAGCCCTAACCAGGAAAACAACTCCCTTTATGCTTTCACAACAGGAGAAATTTAATGCAGCCAAGTGATTGCATAAGTGATGTAAACCCAGACATTAGCAAGGGCAGAAAGTCACTGCTTCCCCTAGGCTGACTGAACTAAAGGAGGAGGCAGAGTTTATGAAGCCTAGGGACCAAGGTCACTCCTGTGAAAATCAAACCATAGGGCCACATTTGCTGGGGCTGGAGCCACAGAGGAAACTAAGTGCTGCCAGAGAAACTGCCCAGGGCGGAGAGAAAGGGAAAGAAACACCCTGCTTCTCCAATCCTCCAATCTATACCATTGGCTAAACCAGTTAGAAGTTAAAATGGAAGTCTGGAGAAAGCAGCCTGCAGGAGTCAGACCTCTTGTGATACAGAGCAGAACAGAGAAACGGCAAAATATGAATTGATGCTAAAACAGACACAGGATTACTGATATAGGAAGGTATGGCACACAGGACTTGGGGTTGGTATCTAAATATCATTCCTTCCTTTGATAGCTATGCCTATGCCACCCCCACATTCTTTAGGATCCCTTAATCATACTCCCTCCTGACTTCCCTTGCCCAACATTGATGAGATGTGAGGAGGTGTAGTAGAGCCTATTATATGATCCTTATTCCCTGCCCATAGTGATTCAGCAAAGGAAGGACATCTGACCAAGCCAAGGCAATCAGTCATCACCAAGATTTTTCATACTGAAGCTGACAGAAAAGGGTCTGCTCTGGTTGTAGAACTGTAAGCATGGGTGTCTGTATCTACCCCTTGTCCTTGACCTCTGATGTGTGAAGAAAGCAATACTAGTAGGACAGATCATAGCCAAGTTGATGTGGAAAGGGAAACAAAGATAGAGAGGTGAGAGAGAGAGAGAGAGAGAATCTAAAAAGGTTCTGAGTCCTTGGTTCTGGGAATCACTAAGGAAAACTCTAACCCTGTTCTGCTCTACCTCTACTCATTCTATAATATGGTTGCTTAAGCCAACAGATTTCCCTTCTGGCTTAATGTATTATATTAGATTTCTGTCCCTTATAACTAAAACAAGAAAAGAAGAGATTGACATCATGCTAAAACTTTTGCTAAGGAAACAGAACAGCTGAGAGGGAATGAAAGTGCAGGTGGCCCCGCTGAACACAGTGCAGGCATCAGTAAGCTGGGACTGGGCTACTGATGCACCGATGCATGGTTTTACCAAGAATGTCCTACTTACTTACAGATACAGACAACTAATGAGGTAAGCTAAAGTCATGAGGTGGAGCTTCTGGGAAATTCTTTTACAAAGAGAAGGGGCTGATTGAGGTGACAGGCTTCTTTAGCCCTACACCTACCCACCACCCAGACATACCCACACTCTCTTCCTTTTGCCTGCCACAGGGACAAGTGGCTGCCATCATAAAGTCATAAATTTGAGGACCTTTCCCTAAAGAGCAGCAGAACTGAGAGACGAACGGAAACTAAGTCTTCAGTGACAGTGTGGAGTCGCCATACAGCCCAGAGCTGCTTACACTCATCATCACCTGAAAGAAAAATATTGTGGGTTTTTGTTTTGTTTTATTTTTGTGTGTGTGTTATTTAAGCCACTCTTTTTAAGCCCTAACTATTCAGAGCTGATCAAAATCCCTAACTGATAAAGAATCCATCTCTGCCTTCTTATTGGAGGCCTTTTTCCCAAATGAAAATCTTGAGTTTCAACTTCTCTATAAGACCATAGGAGGGGCTCCTGGCTGGCTCAGTTGGAAGAGCATGCTACTTCTGATCTCAGGGTTGTGAGTTTGAGCATCCTGTTAGGTGTAGAGATTACTTAAATAAATAAATAAAAACTTAAAAAAAAATGCCTTAGGAGGAGGCATCCAGCTGCCATGCCTTCTTTATGGCCAGGGTGAACCCAGGAAATGTGAAAATCCTGATCTCGCTGTGGGTCACAGGCCAGAGCCAACAGCTGGCAAGGAATACTTGGCCAGAGAAGCTGGGGGTGGGGGTGGGGGGGCTGCAGGATTTGAAGCCTGGGGAGGTGAGACACACAGATGGCTCTTCAGTTCTCCAAAGTCTAAAAGCACCAAGAGATACCAACCACACTGTCACTGCCACCACACTATAGCCCCAAAGCTTGCCTCTTCCTCACATGAAGAAGAGCTCTTTGCTTCTCCAGTCCTGATCTAGCCAAGGGACTTGCAAATGTTGGGATTTCTTTGCATTGTCCATCCTATCATCAGCTCTTCCTTCCTGTAATGGTTAATTTTAGGTATCAAGTTGACTGGTCCACAAGGTGCCCAGATATTTGGTTAAGCATTATTCTGGGTACATCTATGAAGGTGTTTCTCGATGAGATTGGAATTTGAGTTGGTAGACTGAGTAAAGCAGATTGCTGTCCCCACTGTGGGTGGACTTCATCCAATCCATTGAAAGCCTGTAAAAGACTGAGTAAGAAAGAATTCTGATTTTCTACATGACTAACTTCAAGGGGGTATATCAGTCTCCTGCCTTCAGTCTTGGACTCTGACTGGAACTGGTTTTGAGGCCTCTTCAAAATCAGACTGGAATTATACCATTGACTCTCCTGGGTCTCCAGCTGATCTTGGACTTCTCAGCCTTCATAATTATGTGAGCAAATTCCTTATAGTAATTTGTATATATAGGATGTATGTGTATGTGTATCCTATTGATATATATGTTCTATTGATTCTGTCCCTCTGGAGACCTCAGACTAATACACTCCCCAAGACAAAGGCCCCCGTCAGAAGGAGAACACTCTACTGTCAAGGCCAGCAGCAGATTGAGGGTACTAGTTTTCACCAAGACCCCAGCCTGTGATGAATCAGGCTTCAAATCTGAATGAGGGCTGCAGGTCCCAGAACTAGAGGTGCATACCTTTTCAATCTCATAAGAGCCCAGACCTTTTATGTTTGGGGAATTAGTAAGAAAAAAAAATCCTTAGAAAACCACAGTTAACATTCATTTCCAGAGCAATGCCCCTTGATGGCTCTACTAGACACAAAACAGGGAGGGGATGCTTCCAGAGGAAGTGGGGGACTGAAGACTGTAGTTTAAAGATCAAGATCAGCTGGGAGCAGTTTCAATGCTTCTGTTTATAATAAAGGAATGAAGTTCCGGAAAGTTGCTTCTCTGTGCAAAAAGATGAGTGGCTGTGAGCTTGGGGGGGGGGAGGTGACAGAGGGGAGTGCAAAATGGTTTATTGATGTCACATAAAAATAACAAAGACCCTTGGTGGTCCTTATCTTGATTTTGCAAATCATGCAGCATGAATGGGGAATTCTTCCTGGGCCTATATCATTTCTTTTTCTTTTCTTTTTTGGGGAAAGTGGGGGGAGCAATGGGCAAGCAGGAGGAAATTTAATTCTCTGCGATCAACAGTAGGGAGGCCAGGGTTCTCCCACCAGAGCAAGCCTCACTCCTGGGGTCCTTCAGGACCTCTCAGGGCTCTCAACATGGAATTTTCTCCTTGTCCACCTCAAGGAGCTAGACGTTCATCTGGAAGGGTCATCCCATGGAAGAGGGCAAAGCTCTGCTCACTAGGGCTTTACGTAAAGCAGACTGACCACTCTTCCACTACCATTTTCCTTGGACATGCATGGCATTGAACATCACAGCACAAAGCTGTGTTCCTCCATAAGATCACACACCTGTGTCCCTGACAGCAGGACCTGGGCAGCCAGCCATTCTGACAGCACCTTGCCTGATCAATCTTTCTGAGAGCTTCCTGGAAGGGGCCAGACAAAAGGCAAGCCCTGGGGACAAAGCCTGTTGTCCAGCAGCAGTCCCTGTCCCTAAGCACAGAGGTGTCTGTAGTGATAATGGGCTGTCCTGAACATGGGTGTGACTTCATGGCACTAAGACTGACTATAAACCCAGGGGAATCCCATCACAGATCAGGTTCCTCAGGAAGCAGACTCTGAGATGGAGAAGAACAGCCAGGATGTTATTAGGAGAAATTGTAGGGATCAATGTTTGCTGGAAGAGGGGAGAAAGGAGCAGAATTAGGCAGAGGGAAACACTGGGCTGAGATGCAGGACTGATGGAGGACTCAGCCAGCCTTGCAGAGAGCACTGCAGCTGTGGACCAGCAGAGATTGGCGGGATGAGGGCTGGGACTTCATACCCTCCACTGATCAGTCACTGGATGTGGGCTGTTCTGGGAAGGTATGTGACCTTGGGAAAGGCTGTTTTCCTCAAGATAACTCCCCTAGAGGGACAGCTAAGGCAATCCTGCAGTTGCTTTCCAAACTTTCATTGCTGGTTTGCACATTGTAGGATCAGCCCACCTCCTCTCAGCTCTGAGAAGTGGCCAGGTCAGCAACTAGGATTCTATGAATGTTCTCTAGGGCTCCAACAGTGTGTGTGTTCAGGAGTGCTCTGTAACAATGACCACACTGCACACTTGAGTTAAAACATATAAGATAAACCATATTCTATAGAAGTGGAATTTTGAGGAAAGAAGCGGGAGCAGAGATCACTAGCTGAGGAAAGCATGATGGATGTTCTGAGAGTAAGCATTGTCCTGTGCAGGTGCTTTTTAATTTTTTTTAAAATTTTTGCTTTACTTTTAATACACATGAGTGAGACAGATAAGTTCCCCAATCTTCTATTCAGCCTGGGTGAGACTCATTTGTTCTCTGGACATTTTACTTTCTTTCTGGGCAGTGCTTGGTGGACAAACTTTATATTGGACACATGTCAGGTTGTCAATCCTGAGTACAGTTCATCCTCTCAAAACTTTGCCCCCCCCCCCCACTGACTCTGCTGGCTTTGTGATCTCCAGGGTGGTGAGCACCAGCCTCACAGGTGTGTGAGCTGGATCAGTCAATACCTCTGACATGCCAGTGAGGGCTGAGTCTGTTGGGACTGGGACCTGCAGCAGAACAATTGTGCCTTAGAAAGGACCCAGTGTTGCCTCCACTTTGGGCCAGAAGCAGGCAGTAAGTAAGCAGAGGAGTTCCTTCTGCAGGGAGAGGGCAATAAACCTCAAGTTGAAAGAAGAGAGCCCTCTGGCCTGGGAGTTAGGAAAGGCACAGTTGCTGACCTGGCCACTTCTCAGACACGGGGCTGTGGAGCTGAGCACTCCGGGAGACTTGCCCTTAGCTGAGGCAGCAGAGTGGGCATTGGCTTCTCACCAGGACAGCCCTGTTCCTTGGGCTGGCATTCCTCCCCCGCCAGTACCCCATCTCATGCTCAGAACCAGGATATCTCTTTCTGCAGAGCCAGGAAGCTCACTGCTATTTTCATACTCAGCACCACAGCTACTGAATTACAACTCTTGTTCACCAGGGATGGGGGCAAGTACAGGGATGGGAGAGGAAGGGAAGGCCATCTGTCCTGTGGCCCTCACCAGCATTCCTCTCCTGGTTTGTTGTGTTTAGGCCCCAGCCTAGCTGGAGGGCAACTTTTCTCCTCCCTGGCACCACTCCTTATAGAAGAGCCAAGGTCTGTGGCCCTGGCTGTTCCACCCCTCACTGCCCAGACACTGGGCACCAAGCCCTAATGGCCTTCTTAATCACAGGTACCTCTCTTCTGGGAGTGGGGAGTCTATATCGATGAGAAGCCTTTACTCTGAATATTAGAGAAAAGGGGGCCAAAATCTCATAAGTGAGGAATGAGTGCTATAACACAAGGTCCCCAGGTGGGTCTCAGCAGAGAGGCAGGCCTGACTGAGAACCCCAGCGCAGATTAGCATAACCCCCACAGTGTTTCAGCAAGGCAGAGGATTTCTGAGTGGGAGCCTGGGGAAAGGGAGGGGGGAGGGTAGGAAATGGGGAGGATGGAGAAGATGGGGGCATGGGGAGGATGATGAGTATGGAAAGGATAGGGAATGGGGGAAGGGAGAATGAGGAGGATGGTGAAGGTAGACAGGATGGATGGAATGTAGGGAGGTCGGGAGAATGGGGGAGGGGCAGATGGGGAGGATGGGAAGGGTAAGGGTATGGGGAGAAACGGGCAGATTGGAAGTATGGGGAATGCGGGGATGGGGAGGATGAAGGAATGGGGAACATGGGGTGAATGGGAAGGATGGGGAAGATGCCATGTACCCATTTTCTAGCCCAGGTCTGTGGATGCGTGGATGGCTCCAGTTTAGTAGGGCTGCATGACAAATTATCACAAACTGAGTGGCTTATAACAACACAGATTTATTCTCTTACAGTTCTGGAAACCAGAAGTCCAAAATCCATAGGTGTCAGCAGGGCCATGCCCCTTTAAAGACTCTAAGGGAAGAATCTCCTCTGCTTCTCCAGCTTTTGGTGGCCCTGGACGTCCCTTGCTTGTGGAGCACCACAGCAATCTTGGCCCTGTCTTTACATCGGTTCCGTGTGTATCTCTTCTTACGAAAACACCAGTCACTGGATTTAGAGCCCATCCTAATTCAGTAAGATATCATCTTAATTACATCTGCAGAGACCCTATTTCCAAGTAAGGTCACATTCTGAGGTTTGGGCAAACATGAGTTTGGGGGAACGCTATTCAACTCTACCAACATGGATGGCAATTTTCAGCTTGCTATGAGGTATGTTGCAGGTATTTTCCAAACCATTCAGCGAGGAAAGTTTTCAGAGAGTTAAGGTCCTTCACAGGGCCAGTGAAGTCTGAATTCCTATTGTTCTGCAACCCTGCTCTAACCTGAGAGCCATGAGATTTGGAGAAACTCAGGCTCCCATTGCACTGAATCACAGGGCAGGCATGTTTTCAGGACTAATGAAGACCTGGAAATGCCAGTGAGATCACAGAGTCATAATTTCTGCTCAGTCACACAGAAGCAAACCAAACAATGAAAGAGCAGGGCCTCCAGGCGTTAGCATGGAGTTAATGGCACAAGGAGATCTGGAAGGATTGCTGGTGAATATCATTCTCAATGAGCCGGCATGAATCTACATGTACTGGGCACTGTGTGGAACAGTGCTGGGCTCACCCCTTCTCCTCCCCAACCCTGGCAGTGACCAGGGAAAGGGGCTTATGGGAAACAGAGCTGCCTCAGGTCCACTGATAGAAAAGAACAGGGAGTTTGTGTCACAGCAGAAATACAGACACCATGCCTCAAGGCTGTGGATGAAAAGCCTTCTGCCCCCCCGTGCAAACTAACAATGGGTTGGAGAACTTCCAAAGGCCCAGAGCCTCTGAAACTACCATGTGGAAATGGCCAGGGTCAGAAGATACTGGAGAATGAGAGTTGACTTGGGGGTTTCTGAGGGTATGTAACCTAATGTGAACATGTTCATTTTACAATAGGAAAACCCAAGGCTGGGAGAAAGTAGGCCATAGGCCAAAGTCCTCAAGCTGGTCATCTGCAGGACCAAGGCTGTGTCCTCATCCTTTGTGGAGCTGGGACCACTCGGGCTGCTGCCTCCTCTTTGGAAAGAAAACGCAACCTGGTGGTACCTGGGTGGCTCAGTTGATAGGCATCTGCCTTCGGCTATGGTCATGATCCCAGGGTCTTGGGATCGAGCCCCGCATCGGACTCCCCAGAGCCTGCTTCTCCCTCTCCCACTCCCCCTGCTTGTGTTCCTTCTCTCTCTGTCAAATAAATAAAAAAAAATCTTAAAAAATAAAGCCTAGAGAGGAAGGGCTGGGGGGATGGGTTAGCCTGGTGATGGGTATTAAGGAGGGCACATTCTGCCTGGAGCACTGGGAGTTATACGCAATGAATCATGAAACACTACATCAAAAACTAATGATGTGAAGCATGTGGGGGGTGGAACAAGATGACAGAGGAGTAGGAGACGTGGATTTTGTCTGGTCTCAGGAATTCAGCTGAATAGGGATCAAACCATTCTGAACCCCTACGAACTCAACAGGAGATCGAAGAAAAGAATAGTAACAACACTCTGAACAGAAAAGTGACCACTTTCTGGAAGGTAGGATGTGCGGAGAAGTGAATCCGAGGTGATATTCGGGAGGATAGACGACGGGGGAGGGGCCTCCGTCGGCTGCTTCTGGCAAGCGATAGAGCTGCAGAGCACAAAATCAGAACTTTTAGAAGTCAGCTTCGCTGAGGGATGTTGTTCCAGTGGCTAAGCCCGAGGTGAAACCCTCGCGGGACAGTGTGGTCTCAGGACTCTCGGGGTCACAGAAAGACCGGGGGTGCCTGAGTGCGGCAGAGCTCCCAGGTATCCGAGCAGGGAAGCCGGCTGCAGAGACGGAGCTGAGGTGCGGGCTCTCAGTTCGGGGTGGCCATAAACCGTGATCCGTGGCCCAGTCCGGCCACTGCTCCTCCAGCAGGGACCCAACAAGCAGCAGAGCCGGGGAGACTCCCCTTCCTCCCCTGGGAGGAGCCGCGCGGAAGCGCACTGCAGGGATCTGCTGGGTTTGGAGACTCCACACGGGGTCGGGTGCCAGAGATAGAAACGCTCGGTCACAGGCCGGGTGAGCACGGGGTGTGGCCGGAGACCAGGGAGATGGGAGTGACTGCTTTTCTCTGGGGGCGCACCGAGGAGCGGGGCCCGAGTTCTCAGCTCCTCCGGGTGGAGATTGGGAGGCCACCATTTTCACTCTTGTCCTCCAAAGCTGTACCTAGAGCTTGCAGGGATAAAAGCTCCTGAGAGCAAACCCGAGCAGCTTGCTTAGCCCGGACCCGACAAGGGCGGGGCAATTCCGCCTCCGGCAAAGACATTTGGGAACCACGGCAACAGGCCCCTCCCCCAGAAGATCAGCACTAACAGCCAGCAAGCCAAGACCAAGTTTACCGATCAAGGAGAACTAGAGAACACCAGCGCTAGGGGTTAACTGCACATAGAATTCATGACTTTTTTTACCATGATTCATTAGTTTTTCAAAGTTAATTATTTTTAATTTTTTTTTTGAATTTTTCCTTTGCCCTTTTTCAACCAACATCTTATCAATCCCTTTTTCTAAAAAAAACATTTTTTATTTTTCATTTTTAGAGTCATATTTTATCCCTTCATAGTAGTTACCCTTATTTTTGGCATATATATATAAGTTGTGCTCTCTTTAAAATTTTGAGATACAGTTTCTTCTAACAAATCAAAATATACCCTAAATCACTAGTGTATGGCTTTATTCTAGTCTCCTGCCTGATCACATTCTCTCCCTTTTTCTTTTTTTTTTTAAATTTTCTTCTTTCTTTTTAGAAAAAACTTCTTATGTTATCAATGACTTTTATAAAATCTTTTATAATTTTCATTTTTCAGTCATCTTCCATCCCTTCATTGTATCAACCCTTATTTTGTACATATATGTCTTTTTCCTTTAAAATTTTAGGAGGCACTTATTTCTAACAGACCAAAATACGCCCAAAATCTAGTGTGTGGCACTGATCTAAGCACTAGCCTGATCATATTTGATCATATTCTGCTTTTTTTATATTGTTCTGTTTTTGTTTTCTCTTTTTCTTTTTTTTCTCTTTCTTTCCCTTTCTTTTCCCCTGGTTTCAGGTCTTTTCTGACTCATATAGAGTATATTTGCTGGGGACATTGTTAACCTGTTAGCATTTTGTTCTCTCATTTATCTGTTCTCCTCTGGACAAAATGACAAGATGAAAAAAATCACCTCAGCAAAAAGAACAAGAGGTAGTACTGTCTGCCAGGGACATACTCAATACTGACATTAGTATGATGTCGGACCTAGAGTTCAGAATCATGACTTTAAAGATAATAGCTGGGCTTAAAAAAAGCATGGAAGTTATTAGAGAAACGCTTTCTGGAGAAATAAAAGAACTAAAATCTAACCAAGTCGAAATCAAAAAGTCTATTAATGAGGTGCAATCAAAAATGGGGGCACTAACTGCTAGGATAATTGAGGGAGAAGAGAGAATCAGCAATATAGAAGACCAAATGATGGAAAATAAAGAGGCTGAGAAAAAGAGAGAGAAACAACAACAGGATCACGAGGGCAGAATTCGAGAGATAAGCGATATGATAAGATGAAACAACATTAGAATAATTGGGATCCCAGAAGAAGAAGAAAGAGAGAGAGGGGCAGAAGGTATATTGGAGCAAATAATAACAGAGAACATCCCTAATGTGAGGAAGGAAACAGGCATTAAAATCCAGGAAGCACAGAGAACCCCTCTCAAAATCAATAAAAATAGGTCAACACCCCGACATCTAATAGTAAAACTTACGAGTCTCAGAGACAAAGAGAAAATCCTGAAAGCAGCTCGGGAGAAGAGATATGTAACCTACAATGGTAGAAACATTAGATTGGCAACAGACCTATCCACACAGACCTGGCAGGCCAGAAAGGACTGGTAAGATAGCTTCAGACCATTAAATGAGAAAAATATACAGCCAGGAATACTATATCCAGCTAGGCTATCATTGAAAATGGAAGGAGAGATAAAAAGCTTCGAGGAGAAACAAAAACTAAAGGAATTTGCAAACACGAAACCAGCCCTCAAGAAATATTGAAAGGGGTCCTCTAAGTAAAGAGAGAGCCTAAAAGCAGCATAGATCAGAAAGGAACACAGACAATATATAGTCACAGTCACCTTACAGGCAATACAATGGCACTAAATTCATACCTTTCAATAGTTACCCTGAATGTAAATGGGCTCAATGCCCCAATCAAAAGACACAGGATATCAGATTGGATTAAAAAACAAAACCCATCAATATGCTGTCTGCAAGAGACTCATTTTAGACCCAAAGACACCCCCACATTGAAAGTGACATGGGGACTTTAACACG
>NW_027397220.1:0-19501 GCF_003265705.2 Callorhinus ursinus | reverse complement strand
CTGAGGACCAGAGACTGCAGGGACTTTTACATGGACCCAGTCTCACTGTCACTTTCCCACAGTCTGCAAAGCCAAAATGCAAGCTCAGCCAAAGTGAAGGAAATAGTAACAAAGTCTGAATCAGTATTGTACTTGGATCAATAACCCAGCTCACAGAGACACAGGAGGCTCAGCTCTATCCAGACACCCGCACGAGGCTCAGCTCTATCCAGACACCTGGGGAAGGCTGAGTCTTAAGGGGCAGTACCTGTTGGGTGGTTGAGTTTCATCTAGCTTTCTCATTTCAAATGAGCAATTCTACCTTCAAGAGGAACTGAGATTCAAGACAAAGCTTCCAAGAGCAATGAACTGCTTTTATTCTCTTCACTATTTACTCTTGATGTGATTCATTGCCCTGAATGTTAGAAAATCAAAGCAAAGCAATCAAAGGCCGGGTGCTGTGGTGTGGTTTTCTTACTCTCAGGCATGTGCATCCAGGCCCCTGACTGGACTTCTGCCCCACCCCACCACTGCTGGCTCTCATTCAGAACCCAAAATATCCCCAAGGGACCATGGAAATAGCTGGGGTGCAGCATTGAGCTGGAAATTCTCCATATATTTTTTAATTTACTGTTGACCTTATAGGGATATTGGAGGAATAAGTTCTCCTATGTTAAATTAAGGAAACCCTGAAGTCATTCTTGTTCACCATGAATTTAATATACATTAAATTAAGGATGCAGACACTGAGCTATGTGGTAGCCCTTGCCCTCACAGAGCCTTCATTTAGGGAAGAGATGATATACTCACAATAGCAAATGGAAAATTGTGATTGTGGTGCTGGTCATGAAAGAGGAATATCAGCAACCTTCTCTACAGGAGCTCATGGAAGCCTGCAGCAGGGATTTGACCCAGTCAAGGAATCTGAAGTGACCCCTGATTTGAGACCAGAATGATGAGTAAGAGACGACCTGGCAAACAAAGGAGGGAAGGAGAGTTTCATGCAGAGAAATGGTACATGCAACACCTGGGGAAGATGAAGAATGGTAAATACAAAGATCAGTGAAAGGCAAGGCAACTGGAGAACAGGAGTGGAGGAGGCGGGCCTTATTGTTCAACGGAAGGGGCTTTGCCTATAAGGCAGCAATAGGAAACCAATGGGAAGCTTATTAAGTAGGTGACACAATCAGCCTCATGCTTCAAATTAATCATTCTGGTTATAAAATGAAGGAAACATTGGAGGTAGGGGCAGCGTGGGTGCAGAGGACCTGTGAAGAGTACAGGTGGCAGGGGATTTGAACTGGAGTATCACATGGGTAGCGAGTGGCAAAGCCTGGTCTCAAACCCAAGCCTGAGCTGAATGCATCACACTGAGCTTCACGGGTACCACATCTTTTTTTTTTTAATATTTTATTTATTTATTTGAGAGAGAATGAGATAGAGAGATCACGAGGGTCAGAGGGAGAAGCAGACTCCCTGCTGAGCAGGAAGCCCGATGTGGGACTCGATCCCGGGACTTCAGGATCATGATCTGAGCCGAAGGCAGTCGCTTAACCAACTGAGCCGCCCAGGTGCCCCAACGGGTACCACATCTTAACCACTCCACGAACTGCCATGTCCATTCCTTGAAGCTTGTTAAGAAAGGCTCTCAGGCACTGTGTCTACCAAGGCACAAAGATGTCCAAAGAATGTCAAGTTTGTGCCTTCCCAGAGCAGAGCTCTGAAAGAAAGATCTCAAGGTTTGATGACATTTCCCAGCCTATGGTCTCCAGACCAGGCCCTGTGGGGGTGAGCTCTCTACCACCATCCTAGGAAGACTATGCAGAAGTGAGCCTCAGTGAGCCACCGCTCCCTCAGTCCCTGGAGGAGAAGACACGGTTTTCACATAAGGCATTGTCTGGCCAGACAACCCAATCACTCAAGTTTTAACCAAAGTTGGAAAAATCTGGTGCTAAATGGGTTAAAGATGTAGGGGACAGAGTTGCAGTAAAAGCGTTATGCTCTAAGATGCTGCACACTTTTTAGAAATGTTAATTGGTTAGAGTGTCATCATTTTTACACACATGTAAATAAAGTTAATGAATTTTATTCCACACAGATGATTTAAATTGTAAAACAATCAAATTACTTTTCAGGTAATACTTTGGGCCCAAATCAAATAAAATTTCAAGTCATTATAACTTTAGAAAAAGAAACTAATTTGAATATGTGAATTTAGATCCGTTAAAAGTCTTCTCAACTTTAAATAGTGATAATAGAAATCAGAAAAGCTTGAGAGTGGTTAAGATTAATTAAGAGTGAATGCATTTGGGAAAAGGAAATTATGGTGCTGTAATTTTAGAATGCAAATGAGGTCAAAAAGTTTAAACTAACATGCATCTATATAAACACTGCCTCAATAAAGGGAAAATATTTCATTACAAGGTTTTATAAGTACTGTATTCTGTACTTCTTGGTATATAAGTAGCAACAAATTGATAAACAGCAACCTGTTGTCAGCTCATTAGAGTACCCTTATGGCTGCCGAGAGTTAAGCTGGTACCGATTTAGAATTCTTGTTCCACAGCATTTTCTGCAGCCTGATTTCTTTGTCTTATGAGTAAACAGAGTTGGCACCCCCACTCAATCCCTGTGAACCTCTTTATACTGGCTCAGTGTGCCCATATCCTTTTTTGTGGACTTTGCTGCTAAGGGGGCCCACCTGCAATGGTCTTGAGGCACTTTGCTTGGGGGCTCTGGGGCCATGCTGACTACCCAGCCAGCCAGGAGTACCGGAAGTTTTGTTCCCCAGCCCCCACCCCAGGATCTGTGGCCAATGGCTGGTGTGAGGGTCCTTTGCCTTGAGATGAGACAAACTCTGGGGTGTCGTTTATGCTGCAGAGCTCCCCACAGGACGGGGCCAGGAGTAGGCTTCACCTGAGATCACAGCTCAGCTTGACTTCTGCACTAGGTATGGTTCCCTTGAAGTAGAGCCTGAAAAGGAAGGTCTTGTGCAAATCTTTTATAGAGGAGTGCTCTCAGGTGAAACCTGTAAAGAATGGGGTGTTACAGAAAAAGTTATTGTGATACCTGTTGAAACAGTAAAGAAGACTAGTCAGGACTGTTGTGACAGGTGTCAGGACTATTGCAATAGGGCCGAGAGATTGGGCTCAACTCTGAATACAAGTGGCGACTCATAGCCAACAAGCAGAGTGAAAGTATCCATGCATGGACAACTACAAAGAGAAGACATTGAGGGTAGGGGGATTCGTGCTGAAGGCAGGCCAGAGTGATCAGACATCAAGGGTAATCATATCCAGGGCAGGGGGAGTCTCGCTAGACTGACTTAGCAGGATTATTTCTACAAATAGACCACACAGGGCAAAGACAGGGCCTGAGGATGAGGCCAAGTTGAAAAGAGTCCTTAAAGGAGCCTGACTGAAGAGTCTGTTGGGGGAAGCAGAGAGAAGCAGGGGAAGACTTGGGTTCAGCTGAAGTCTGCCCCTGCCTGATCATACAGGATCCCACCTCGAGGCGAGGGAACCTCCATGAATTAGTGTCTGGCTGTGAGCCAACAGCCAGGGGTGGCTACTCTGCCAACCCAGGGCAATCCTCCAGAGACCCAGGAATTATTAGCGGCCCACACTCACAGCAGCTGAGTGATCGGCTTCCCAGCTCATTAAAGGGAAGCTGAGGAGGGTCCTTCGGCTTTGTTCCCCTTTCCCTATCCTGCCTCCTGGGAGCACTGTCTGCACAGGAACCCTCATCACAGACACTGCTCCAAAAAAACTCAACCTAGGACACCCTACAGCTGCTCTAACACTCAAGAGTTACACTTGCTTTGATGACCACAGGTCTGCCCTCTTCCTGTAAGCCTCCTGATTCCAGACTTGGGGACAGAGCTCCTACAGTTCCCACCTGCAGGGAATCTATGTTCCCTTCTTCTAGTAATAGTATTTCAGTTCTCCTCTGAGGAATCAAACTTCCTCTTCTCTTAATCTATAAGATTCAGGGATAGCACACATGTACACACACACACACTCTATCTCATACACACACACACACACACACACACACACACACAACACATATACACTCACACACAGGCGCTAGAGGGAGCCATCTGACCTTGGCCTGGACAATCAGAGTCCAGGGATGGCATGTGATCTGAGCTGATCCAGTGAGCCTCAGCCCAGGGAGTTTGGCTGGAACTCTTGGAGAAACGGTACTGTGCTCTCTTTCCACTGAGATGGTTCATCTGCAAGAGATAAGCCTGAGGCTGCTGAGGGTCATCTTCCCACAAATAGGAAGATTCTGCCCAAGATGGAGGCAATCACAGAAGTGTAAAAGACGTCTGGCAACAGCATGTGAGCCCTGGGCCACCCTCTGGACTTTTCAGTTGTGTGAGCCAATTCAGTCCCTACAGCTGACTGGGCAAGCCACCTGGAGATGAGTTTCAGTCACTTACAAGCAAATGAGCCTCCTCTGACTAATTCTGCTGAAAAGAGTCTGGTGAAAACCAGCTTTAGATGGCATACAAAGTATGGACTCATTGTCTGGAGTCTGGGCAGCTATGTGACCTTGATCACAGTCTATCACCCCTCTGTGCCCTCATTCCCCTATTTGTACTATGTATTTCCTAGAGGTGGAGGTAGAGCTCTCCAGGACTTGGTGGATGATTCCTCTGAGAGTGTGCCCTGGGTGCCATGCTCTGCTATCCAATCTCCTAGCCCCAAGACTCTGAGTTCTGATGCCACAATTTCTTCACAAGGGCCAGATTCTCCCCCTGCACCTAACTCCACCTCCAGGAACTAGTCCAGGAAGAGCAATGGGGCCCAACCTCAATGTGCACATCTGGGAGCTGGGCCCCTGCCCAGGACTCCTCTGTCTACTGGAGCAACCCTTGTAATTTTTGTGATCACAATTCTTGCTCATCATTTCATTCTCCATTCAGACAAGGTCAGCCTCTGTGGACCACCCCTCTTCTGGGGCCCACGTAGCCACATACATGGACAGAGTCAGGGATTAGAGACATGCTAACTTCACATTCTAGCTACTCTATTACCAGCTGTGTCATCTTGTTACTTCACATTTCAAAGCCACAGATTTCCATACATATAATGGGAATCATAAGCATCAGATGTGAGTGTCTTTGGCTGGGTTGGGTTGAATTTTCTCAGGATTAAATAATACATTGTAGCAGATATTGTCAGGCTCTGCCCATATTCCCTGGTATTGCTTCACCATTGTCCCATCCCCTCACTGGCCCTAGGCCAGAACCTACGTCTCTTTCTGGGAAGGCTCCCTTCAGGCTTCTGGAAATTACTTCACCTCCTATCAAGGAAGAAGAGCAAAAAACACCTGGTTAATGTACACCTTCCTCATCTCCACTCTTTAACCAATGCCTGATAGCACAGAGGTACAAATGGGCATAAATGCATCAGGCCTCTTGTGCTAGATCTGGGCAACTCTGAGACTGAATCCTTCCAAGTTGCTCCTCTATGGGACTTTGCTTGGTACCATATCCTTCTATTCCCAGGCCCACCTCCCACTTCCCTTCTGTGTTTTCCTGGAGACAGTTTCTACTAACTCACTGTCTAATGCTTAATAGAGTACCTTACACAGAGTTGGCGCCCCAGCAGTGATGCCTACCTTACTGTTACAGAGTAGCTGCCAAGTGGCAGCACCAACTGCATAAGACAGTGCGTAAATCCCAGGAGGTGGACACATATGTGCATGTACATACATGCATGCGTGTACACATGCACAGTTCATTCCTGGGAGAGACAGCAAACATCCCTACATGGTATAGGTGATGCTCTTCTAAGTCATGTCTGATGGCCCCATGGAAATGTTACCATGAAGCCAATGCAAGAATCTAATACCTCTTGCTTTAAGACCTGTCCCCAAGCCTAGAGCTGAACCACCTGGGGCTACTCTATATAGGCACCAGGGAGCAGGCAGCTTTCCAATGTGTCCATGAGCTAGCTAACTGAACAGCACAGTCACCTGTCACATTTGTGTTTCCCCTGATTTACCAGGACCTTGTGAAAGGATTGGGCAGGACAGGGGCAGGGCTAAGGAGAACCACAGGGAGACCTGGAGCATACTTAGGAAAGGAGGAGGCCTCTATGGTTGGGAAATGTAAGGAAGCTCCCAAGCAGAGGGCCAGCCAGCCATGTGCCGATTGCTCTGAACACCTCAAGCCCCAGCCTGGGTACTGACTGGTGTCAAGGGGATTGTGGGACCCTTCATGTGAAGGCACATGGGGATGTCATGCTGACTCTAAAAGTAGCCAGGCAAAAGCCTGGAGCTGCTGAGAGCCACTGCATCAAGAAAACATGCTTGAGAGTGACAAAAGGAAACAAAGCTGTGAATTAGAAGCAAAATGCAAGAGATGGTTTAACTATTAAGCATCTCAGTTCAGTCACACCTGAAACCCGAAAACTCTTTGTTGCTGAGCCAATTCATTCCCTTTTTAGTTTGAGCCAGTTTAAGAAAGGACCTGTCACTTTAAACAGAGATAGTAACTAGAGGCATAGGGCCTTGTGGGCCCAAGTAGAAACCTAGTCCCAGCTCACTAAGCTTATGACTGGTTCTTTTGTGCCCTTAGCCCAAAACTGGTACGTGTAATGTGAAGATGTATGGCTTCCTCCGAAACCCTTACCTACCCTTTTGTGCTGCCCACATCTTACCATTCAGGTAAGGGCCCCCTCATTGAAGAGTATCTCCTGAGAGCAAACATTCTAACCTCGGCCCCTAAGCCTTCACTTGAGTGCAGACTTTGTAGTGGAGGTCAGAGGAGAACTGAGGTCTGGAGAGCCAGCTCTGCCAGGCCTGGCCAGGCCCAGGATGCTGTTGGTGCACCCCTGATTCCTGGGGAGACACACTGTCTACTCAGTCAACTAGAACGAAAGGACAGAACTCTAAGCCTGCTCCCTGGGAGTGGAGAGAGGAGGAAAGCAGTTCCAACAGCAGCCTTTAGCACATGCCTAAACAAAGCCACCTTTCGTGTGAGAGGCTCAGAGGCCAACAGGAACCAGAGGAAGTTCAGAAGACAGCTCTGCAGCTTCATTAATACCTTGCAAGTAATCACCAGGTGAAAATCGGGCCTCTGCTGCCATGCGGACTTCACAGGGGAAAAAGGCATTTGCATTTTCTCTCACCACAGAGGGGTGCCAGTTCCCTCCAGGATTAGAAAAAAGTTGCAATTCTTAGTAGTCCTTCACTGATGGGCTTGCATCGCCTGCCAGGCCTCCCCTCCCCGCAGCCTCCCTTTTGTGTATTAGAACAAAAGCCCGTGGGGGAAGAAAATAAAATCTGGAAGCCAGTTCATCTAGGAGCTGAGAAGCAGCAGAAATTTTGCCTCATTTGTGCAACCCCTCCTCAGGCTGGACCCACAGGACTGGATCAGAACTTCAGTCAATAGAGCCTGGCACACAGCCTGGCAGGCTGGGCTCTGCCAATTAAAATTTAAATAAAATAAATATAACATATATGATTTTGTTCCTTGACATGCAGTACAAGAAATACAAGCACTACATGTGTTTTATCCTAAATAAATGAATGTGGCTCATGTATTGCCCTCCTACCCACTCCTTTATCAACTTCTGTTGGTGGGCTATAGCACCTCCCACCCCTCACACCCTCAAATGTCTTCAGTCTCTGGGGCTGTGGCTTTCCAGTCTCCCTGCCTACCAGTGGCCTATGAGGTACACTCCAAGGTTGTGCTTCCAATCTTTCCACACCAAGCCTGGTCCAGGCCCTTTCAGACTCAGCATACTTAATATCTGGGAAGATTCCCTAAGAATGCCAAGGAGCTGCCCTCTGCCCAGCATCCCATGGTATAAACAAGGCAGCATAGGTCTCCTTCCACCATCTCAAACTCCCCAAATCCTGTTTCCCCTTCCTACCCTCAGGGAGGCTCACTGCCCCCACCTTTATTAGGCCATTTCTTCTGTTTAAGATCCCCTCAGTGGGGGAGTATTGGCTGGGAGAGGGCACAGGGGGACCTTTTGGGTACTGAAATGTCCCCATCTGCATCTGGCTAATGGGCACACTGACACAAGTGTGTACGAATGTGAGATTCAAGGGGATGCACACTCAGTATTAGTGCACTCAATGTACATTACTGGTCAGTTTAAAAAATGTATCCCCCCCCCCACCAAAAAAAAATTTGTTAGCTTAGACGGAAGGTAGCAAATAGCCAACGTATGGCCTCACAAAAGGTAATTTCATAGGTCACACTAGTAGTTTTGGCTGGGTCTGCCTAGCGTGTGCTTTTAACAAGAAGTGTTTTCATCCTTTAAAACAGAAAATTTTACATAAAATTCTGGATTTCTGGTTACAATCAGAAGCCTGGGGGGCACTTGATCTCCAGTTGTAGGTATTTGATTTTGAACCATGTACTCAGGCATTGAAACACATAATCAAAGGCCGCAAAAGCTCCTCAAGAGGAACTGGGACTAGTTTCCAGAAGTACGTGGGGGTACAGAGCAGAGACACAGAGTTGTGATGCGGGGATTCCTCTCATTTCTTTGTGAAATAATTATCACAGCAGAAAACAAGACTATGTTTCCATCAGGTTTCCCTGATATATCAAATAAACAAAATTGTCAAAGTAAAAAGTGCATATACATACATCTATACACATCTGTCTAGCTATTGAAACATATATACTTTCTATTCCTTTAATTTCACTTAAATTTTCACTCACTAGTTCCTGCTCTAGTATTTTTTTCTTCTCTTTCATGGGTTGCTATTAATTTCTTATAGCAATTTACAAATGCCCCACTACTCTAAGAACCATTGAAATCACAGTTGGGAACCTCGATAATTTCACCAAGGCAGAAGCTATTAAATGCAAACATTGGCAAAAGTTTTTAATGCCACAGAATTATCATGAAAAATGCCAGCGTAAGCTCATTGCTGCTGTGGATTTAATTCGTCCTCTTCTTAAAAGCTAGAAATCCCCTCTGCCCAGCAGGACCCAAACAAGCCTTAAATGAGGGCCATGTTAGGCCACATCAGGCTGATTCCTCCCCTCCCCAAAACCCAGCATGGCAGAGAAGTAGGCAGCCCGGAGGGAGCAGGGGATGGAAAGCCCTGCTAATTTTTCTCATCCCATTTTAAGCTCAGGACTGAAATGGACAGAACAATAGTTAACCCCACAGCTTGCAGACTCCACTACTGATAACCATAAAAACAAAGCTACCTTATATACTTGTTCTGGTTTGCACTTTTCAAAATCATTTCCTTATAGGCACTCATTGAAACTCCAAGAAGTGGAGAAGGTGCCCTTGAAATTTGAGTGCTGTGGGCCCAGAAAAGCAAGAGCTCAAGGTTGCTCTGCAGTTTGCCGTCAAAGCCAGGACAAGAACCAGGGTCCCTAGACCCCCACTACCTCTTCTTTCTAGATCAAGGAAACATCCCAGTGCCACTGGAGCCAACTCATCTCACTACTGGCTGAATGAGAGAATGAGACATTCTCTACCCTGTCTTTTGACTTATTTGCTTACCCAAACCAGCCCTTAGGGACAGAGTTGCTCAGCCACAATTAGATTTAGTTAACTAATTCTGGACCATTTGCTTATCATATCCGTTAGGAATCTATCACTCAGATAGTGCAAGTGATCAGACTTGAGTGTAGTAACTGTTTACAGAGATTAGAGAATCCAGTAGAGTTACAGGAGCTAACAAGTGATTGTTCCTCCTTGGTGGAGGCAGCCAGGACCTGTTAATCACAGGAAAACATTACCTACCATAGGCCTAAGGGATGAGGGGAGGAAAAGAGTGTTACTGGGATCCAGCATGAGTTGAAAGTAGCCACTGTTGGAGACATGGTGCAGAAGCACAAGGACATAGAAAAGAAATACCCTGACCCATCTCCCTTCCCACATTTTGATTCCCTGACAGTGGCTCCCAAAGGCACTTCACAGCAGTCAGCTTTCTGGGGTCACAAAGCGGAGTGGAGAATGAATGCTATGTGGGAAAGGGGTGAGGACAGAAAATAAGCAGCACACTACACTCTCAGAGCTCCAGTTTCCTCAACTGGGTGATATCTACCTTATAGCAGTGTTCTGAGGATAAAGACTAATATATGTGAGGTACACAACACATAATTACTCAAAAATATAAACATCCTCAGCATCATGATCTATGCTTCTCTTTAACACTGTCGTTTTGCAGGCGCCTGGGTAGCTCAGTTGGTTAAGCAACTGCCTTAGGCTCAGGTCATGATCCCGAGGTCCTGGGATCGAACCCCACATCGGGCTCCCCCTGCTCTGTGGGGATTCTGCATCTCCCTCTGCCTGCCACTCCCCCTGCTTGTGCACTCTCTCTCTCTCTGTGTCAAATAAATAAAATTAAAAAAACAAAAACAACACTGTTGTTTTACTCCCAGTATCATATATTCCCCTGGTTGGAAATTGGAAATGTCCGCCCCCCACTAGGCTCCATTCTCCCACAAAAGGATGGTTTTCATTCTGGAATACAACAAGTGGCAGCAAGCGCCCCCTGCTGTTTGATTACTTCCAGCGTATAGGACTCACAAATATACCTGTCTCTTCTACTATCAAACCATACAAAACTCAGAAAAATGTTTATCTATTATTGGGACAAAGGACTTCCTCTAGATGTTCCCTAAGAGGTCTGCATTTTGGAGTCACAAAAAGGAGAGCTGCTTATCCAGAAATTAAATACATAAAAAATTAAATATTTTAAAAAAGGTATACCCATTAGTTAACACACATAAAATGAGCAAATTTCTAAGAGACATAACTACCAAACTACTATAACTACCTAAGCTCATTAAAGGATAACCTGAAATTAAATTACAAAAGTAAATAAAACCACAGTACATGATAAATTTACTGCTTCACTGTGAATTCTATCCAACATTTAAGAACATAGTCATATCAGTTCTACACAATTCTTTTAAAAAATAGAAAAGAAGGGGGGGTGTCTGGGTGGCAAAATTGGTTAAGCATCTGACTCTTGATTTCAGCTCAGGTCATAATCTCAGGGTCATGAGATTAAGCCCCGTGTCAGGCTCCACACTGAGCGTGCAGCTCGCTTAAGAGTCTCTCTCTCTCTCTCTCTCCATCCTCACATTTCTCTCTCTTTCTCTTAATTTTTTTTAATTTAAAAAATAGAAAAGAAAGGAGCACCTCCTAATTTTATGAGCCTAGCATTTCCCTGATGCCAGAATTAGAAAAGGACATTTCAAGAAAAAAAAAGAAGAAAGAGAAAACAACAACAACAAAAAACAAACAACTGCATATCCATATCTCTCACAACCATAGATACAAACATCATAGAAACAACTTTAAGAAATTGAATCTAGCGAAAGCAGGTGTGGGAAGAGCAAGATGGCGGAGGAGTAGGAGACCCAGATTTTGTCTGGTCTCAGGAATTCAGCTGGATAGGGATCAAACCATTCTGAACACCTACAAACTCAACAGGAGATCGAAGAAAAGAATAGCAGCAACTCTCTGAACAGAAAAGCGACCACTTGGGCACCTGGGTGGCTCAGTTGGTTAAGCGACTGCCTTCGGCTCAGGTCATGATCCTGGAGTCCCGGGATGGAGTCCCACATCGGGCTCCCTGCTCAGCAGGGAGTCTGCTTCTCCCTCTGACCCTCTTCCCTCTCGTGCTCTCTATCTCTCATTCTCTCTCTCTCAAATAAATAAATAAAATCTTTAAAAAAAAAAGAGAGAAAGAAAAGCGACCACCTTCTGGAAGGTAGGATGTGTGGAGAAGTGAATTCGAGGCGATATTCCAGAGGATAGATGGCGGGGGAGGGGGCCTCCGTCGGCTGCTTCTGGCAAGTGACAGAGCAGCAGAGCACAAAATCGGAACTTTTAGAAGTCGGCTCTGCTGAGGGACATCGCTCCAGTGCCTAAGCTAGGGGTGGAACCCTCGCAGGACAGTGTGGTCTCAGGACCCTCGGGGTCACAGAAAGACTGAGGGTGCCTGAGTGTGGCCGAGCTCCCAGGTATCGGAGCGGGGAAGCCGGCTGCAGAGACGGAGCCGAGGAACGGGCTCTCAGCTCGGGGTGACCATAAACCGTGATCCGTGGCACAGTCGGGCCACTGCTCCTCCAGCAGGGACCCAACAAGTGGCAGAGCCAGAGAGACTCCCCTCCCTCCCCGGGGAGGAGTGGCATGGGAGCGCACCATAGGGATCTGCTGGGTTTGGAGACTCCACACGGGGTCGGGTGCCAGAGATAGAAACGCTTGGTCACAGGCCAGGTGAGCACGGAGTGTGGACGGAGACCGGGGAGACGGGAGTGATTGACTGCTTTTCTCTGGGGGCGCACCGAGGAGTGGGGCCCCTAGTTCTCTGCTCCTTCGGGTGGAGATTGGGAGGCCACCATTTTCACTCTCATCCTCCAAAGCTGAACAGAAAGCTTGCAGGGAACAAAAGCTCCTGAGAGCAAACAGGAGCAGATTACTTAGCCTGGACCAGGCAAGGGTGGGGCAATTCTGCCTCTGGCAAAGACATTTGGGAACCATGGCAACAGGCCCCTCCCCTAGAAGATCAGCACAAACAGCCAGCCAAGACCAAGTTTACCTGTCAATGAGAATGCACATAGAATTCATGGCTTTTTTTTACCATGATTCTTTAGTCTTTCAAAGTTAATTTTTTTAATTTTCTTTTTCTTTTTTTTTTGTTTTCTTTTTCCCTCTTCCAACCAACATCTTTTTTTTTCTTTTAAAGATTTTTTTTATTTATTCATTTGAGACACAGAGATACAGAGAGAGAGAGAATATGAGCAGGGGAAGAAGCAGAGGAAGGGGGAGAAGCATGCCCCCCGATGAGCAGGGAGCCTGATGCGGGGCTCGATCCCAGGACCCTGGGATCATGACCCGAGCCGAAGGCAGATGCTTAACCATCTGAGCCACCCAGGCGCCCCTCAGAAAACATCTTATCAAGTCCTTTTCTTTTTTTTTTTTTTAAAGATTTTATTTTTTTGACAGAGAGAGAGACAGTAAGAGAGGGAACAGAAGCAGGGGGAGTAGGAGAGGGAGAAGCAGGCTGTCCACACAGAAGGGACCCCAATGTGGGGCTCGATCCCAGGACCCTGGGATCACTACCCAAGCCAAGTCAGACACATAACAACTGAGCCATCCAGGTGCCCCATCAATTCCTTTTGTTAAAATCTTTTTTAATTTTCATTTTTAGAGTCATATGCTATCCCTTCATTATAGTTAACTTTATTTTTTGTATAGACATAAGTTTTTCTCTCTTTAAAATTTTGGGATACAGTTTCTTCTAACAGACCAAAATATACCCTAAATCTCTAGTGTATGGCTTTGTTCTAGTCTCCTGCCTGATCACATTCTGTTTTTTTTTTAATTTTTCTTCTTTCTTTTTTCAACCAAATTCTTATCTTATCAATTCCTTTTTAAAAATCTTTTTAAATTTTCATCTTTACAGTCGTATTGCATCCCTTTATCATATTTAACCTTATTTTTGTATGTATATATGTTTTTCTTTCTTTAAAATTTTCAGAGGCAGTTTCTTCTGGCAGACCAAAATACACCCAAAATGTAGTGTATGGCCCTGATCTATTCACCAGCCTGATCATATTCTTTTTTATTTTTTCCCCTTTCTTTCTTCCCTGGTTTCGAGTCTTTTCTGATTTGTTTAGTGTATATTTTTCTGGGGTCATTGTTACCGTTTTAGCATTTTGTTCTCTCATTCATCTATTCTTCTCTAGACAAAATGACAAAACAGAAAAACTCACCTAAAAAAAAAAAGAACAATAGGCAGTACCGACTGCCAGGGACCTAATCAATATGGACATTAGTAAATGTTGGGACTAGCATTTAGAATGACGATTATAAACATACTAGTGGGCTTAAAAAAAGTACAGAAGATACTAGAGAGTCCCTTTCTGAAGAAATAAAAGAACTAAAGTCTAACCAAGTCGAAATAAAAAAGTCTATTAATGAAGTGCAATAAAAAATGGAGGCTCTAACTGCTAGGATAAATGAGGCAGAAGAGAGAATTAGTGATATAGAAGACCAAATGATGGAGAATAAAGAAGCTGAGAAAAAGATAAACAACTACTGGATCATGAGGGCAGAATTTGAGAGATAAGTGATACCATAAGACAAAAGAATATTAGAATAATTGGGATCCTAGAAGAAGAAGAAAGAGAGAGAGGGGCAGAAGGTGTATTGGAGCAAATTATAGCTGAGAACTTCCCTAATTTGGGAAAGGAAACGGGCATCAAAATCCAGGAGGCACAGAGAATGTCCCTCAAAATCAGTAAAAATAGGTCAACACCCCATCATCTAATAGTAAAACTTACAAGTCTCAGAGACAAAGAGAAAACCCTGAAAGCAGCTGGGGACAAGAGGTCTGTAACCTACAATGGGAGAAACATTAGATTGGCAGGAGACCTACCACAGAGACCTGGCAGGCCAGAAAGGACTGGCATGATATATTCAGAGCACTAAATGAGAAAAATATGCAGCCAAGAATACTATATCCAGCTAGGCTGTCACTGAAAATAGGAGAAATTAAAAGCTTCCAGGACAAACAAAAACTGAAGGACTTTGCAAACACCAAACCAGCCCTCCAGGAAATATTGAAAGGGGTCCTCTAAGCAAAGAGAGAGGCTAAAAGTAACATAGACCAGAAAGGAACACAGACAATATACAGTAACAGTCACCTTACAGGCAATACAATGGCACTAAATTCATATCTTTCAATAGTTACCCTGAATGTAAATGGGCTCAATGCCCCAATCAAAGATGCGGGGTATCAGATTGGATAAAAAAAAAAGACCCATTGATATGCTGCCTGCAAGAGACTCATTTTAGACCGAAAGACACCTCCAAATTTGAAGTGAGGGTGTGGAAAGCCATTTACTATGCTAATGGACACCAAAAGAAAGCTGGGGTGGCAATTCTTATATCAGACAAATTAGATAAGATTTTATTTTTTTTAAGAATTTATTTATTTATTTGACAGAGAGAGAGACACAGCGAGAGAGGGAACACAAGCAGGGGCAGTGAGAGAGGGAGAAGCAGGCTTCCCACGGAGCAGGGATCCCAATGTGGGGCATGATGTAAGGATCCCAAGATCATGACCCGAGCCAAAGGCAGATGCCCAACAACTGAGCCACCCAGGCGCCCCAGACAAATTAGATATTTTGTTTTTCACAAATTAGATTTTAATCCAAAGACTATAATAAGAGATGTGGAACGACACTATATCCTACTTAAATGGTCTATCCAACAAGCACATCTAACAATTTTAATTATCTATACCCCAAACATGGGAGCAGCGAATTATATAAGCCAATTAATAACAAAATCAAAGAAACACACTGACAACAATACAATAATAGTAGGGGACTGGGGTGTGTGGGTGGCTCAGTTGTTAAGCATCTGCCTTTGGCTGGGGTCATAGGTCCTGGGAACAAGCCCTGCATAAGGCACCCTGCTCCACAGGAAGCCTGCTTCTCCCTCTCCCACTCTCCCTGCTTGTGTTCCCTCTCTTGCCATCTCTCTCTTTCTGTCAAATAAATAAATAAAATCTTAAAAAAATAATAATAATAGTAGGGGACTTTAACACCCCCCTCACTGAAATGGACAGATAATTTAAGCAAAAGATCAACAAGGAAATAAAGGCTTTAAATGACACACTGCACCAGATGGACTTCACATATATATTCAGAACATTCCATCCATAGCAACAGAATACACATTCTTCTCTAGTGCACATGGAACACTCTCCACAACAGATCACATCCTGGGTCACAAATCAGGTCTCAGTTGGTACCAAAGGATTGGGATCATTCCCTGTATATATTCGGACCACAGTACTTTGAAACTAGAACTCATTCACAAGAGGAAAATCATAAGGAACTCAAATACATGGAAGTTAAAGAGCATCTTACAAAAGAATGAATGGGAAAACCAGGAAATTAAAGAGGAATTAAAAGAAATCATGGAAACAAATGAAAATGAAAATACAAATGTTCAAAATCTTTGGGATACAGCAAAGGCAGTCCTGAGAGGAAAGTATATAGCAATACAAGCCTTTCTCAAGAAACAAGAAAGGTCTCAAATACAAACCTAACCCTACACCTAAAGGAGCTGGAGAGAGAACAGCAAATAAAGCCTAAACCCAGCAGGAGAAGAGAAATAATAAAGATCAGAGCAGATATCAATGAAATAGAAACCAAAAGAACAGTAGAACAGATCAATGAAACTAGGAGCTGGATCTTTGAATTAATAATATTGATAAACCCTTGGCCAGAGTTATCAAACAGAAAAGAGAAAGGATCAAGTTAAAATCATGAATAAAAGAGGAGAGATCACAACCAACACCGAAGAAATACAAACAATCATGAGAACATATTATGAGCAAATATATGCCAGCAAATTATACAAACTGAAGAAATGAAGGCATTCTTAGAAACGTATAAACTACCAAAACTGAACCAGGAAGACATAGAAAAACCTGAACAGACCCATAACCAGTAAGGAAATTGAAGCAGTCATCAAAAATCTCCCAACAAACAAAAGCCAAGGGCCAGATGGCTTCCCAGGGGAATTCTACTAAACATTTAAAGAAGAATGAATACCTATTCTTTTTTTTTCAAATTTTTATTGTTATGTTAATCACCATATATTACATCATTTGTTTTTGATGTAGTGTTCCATGCTTCATTGTTTGTGCATAAAACCCAGTGCTCCAGGCAGAATGTGCCCTCTTTAATACACATCACCAGGCTAACCCATCCCACCACCCTCCTCCCCTCTAAAACCCTCAGTTTGTTTTTCAGAGCCCATAGTCTCTCATGGTTCGTCTCCCCCTCTGATTTGCTCCCCTTCATTCTTCCCCTCCTGCTATCATCTTTTTTTCTTAACATATGTTGCATTATTTGTTTCAGAAGTACAGATCTGTGATTCAACAGTCTTGCACAATTCACAGAGCTCACCATAGCACATACCTTACCCAATATCTATCACCCAGGCAACCCATCGCTCCCACCCCCCACCACTCCAGCAACCCTCAGTTTGTTCCTGAGATTAAGCATTCCTCATATCAGTGAGTTCATATGATACATGTCTTTCTCTGATTGACTTTTCTCACTCAGCATAACACCCTCCAGTACCATCCACGTCATTGCAAATGTCAAGATCTCATATATTTGGAAGGCTGCATAATATTCCATTATGTATATATACCGCTTCTTTATCCATTCATCTGTCGATGGCTCTTTCCGCAGTTTGCCTATTGTGGATATTGTTGCTATAAACAATGGGGTCCATGTACCCCTTCGGATCCCTAAATTTCTATCTTTGTGGTAAATACCCAGTAGTAAAATTGCTGGATCGTATGGTAGCTCTATTTTCAACTGTTTGAGGAACCTCCATACTGTTTTCCAGAGTGGCTGCACCAGCTTTCATTCCCTTCAACAATGTAGGAAGGTTACCCTTTCTCCACATCCCCGCCAACATCTGACGTTTCCTGACTTGTTAGTTGTAGCCATTCTGACGGGTGTGAGGTGGTATCTCATGGAGGTTTTGATTAGGATTTCCCTGATGCAGAGCAATGTTGAGCACTTTTTCATGTGTCTGTCGGCCAAGAGGATGTCTTCTTTGGAAAAATGTCTGTTCATGTCTTCTGCCCATTTCTTGATTGGATTATTAGTTCTTTGGGTGTTGAGTTTGATAAGTTCTATATAGATTTTGGATACTAGGCTTTTATCTGATATGTCATCTGCAAATATTTTCTCCCATTCTGTCGGTTGTCTTTTGGTTTTATGGACTGTTTCTCTTGCTGTGCAAAAGCTTTTTGTCTTGATGAAATCCCAATAGTTCATTTTTGCCCTGGCTTCCCTTGCCTTTGGCGATGTTTCTAAGAAGAAGTTGCTGTGGCTGAGGTCGAAGAGGTTGCTACCTGTGTTCTCCTTTAGGATTTGGATGGACTCCTCTCTCACGTTTAGGTCTTTCAAACATTTGGAGTCTATTTTTGTGTGTGGTGTAAGGAAATGGTCCAGTTTCATTTTTCTTCATGTGGCTGTCCATATTTCCCAACGCCATTTGTTGAAGAGACTTTTTTCCATTGGACATTCTTTCCTGCTTTGTCAAAGATGAGTTGACCATAGAGTTGAGGGTCCATTTCTGGGCTCTCTATTGTGTTCCATTGATCTATGTGTCTGTTTTTGTGCCAGTACCATACTGTCTTGATGATGATAGCTTTGTAATACAGCTGGAAGTCCAGAATTGTGATATCCGCCAGCTTTGCTTTTCTTTGTCAACATTCCTCTGGCTATTCGGGGTCTCTTTTGGTTCCATACAAATTTTAGGATTATTTGTTCCATTTCTTTGAAAAAAGTGGATGGAATTTTGATGGGGATTGCATTGAATGTGTAAATTGCTCTAGGTAGCATTGACATCTTCACAATGTTTGTTCTTCCAATCCATGAGCGTGGAAAGTTTTTCCATTTCTTTGGAAATGGAAATGGAAAGAAATCTTCAATTTCTTTCATGAGTATTTTATAGTTTTGTGGGTACAGATCCTTTGCCTCTTTGGTTAAATTTATTCCTAGGTATTGTATGGTTTGCAGTGCAATTTAAATGGGATTGACTCCTTGATTTGTCTCTCTTCTGTCTTGTTGTTGGTGTATAGGAATGCCACTGATTTCTGTGCATTGATTTTATATCCTGCCACTTTACTGAATTCCTCTATGAATTCTAGCAGTTTTGGGGTGGAGTCTTTTGGGTTTTCCACATACAGTATCATATCATCTGCAAAGAGTGAGAGTTTGACTTCCTCTTTGCCAATTTGGATGCCTTGGATTTCTTTTTGTTGTCTGATTGCTATGGCTAGGACTTCTAATACTATGTTGAATAGCAATGGTGAGAGTGGACATCCCTGCTGCGTTCCTGACCTTAGGGGCAAAGCTTTCAGCTTTTCCCCATTAAGAATGATATTCCCTGTAGGTTTTTCATAGATGGCTTTTATGATATTGAGGTATGTACCCTCTATCCCTATACTCTGAAGAGTTTTGATCAAGAAAGGATGCTGTACTTTGTCAAATGCTTTTTCTGCATCTATTGAGAGGATCATATGACTCTTGTTCTTATTTATGTTAATGTATTGTATCACGTTGATTGATTGGCGGATGTTGAACCAACCTTGCAGCCCAGGGATAAATCCCACTTGATCATGGTGAATAATCGTTTTAATGTACTGTTGGATCCTATTGGCTAGTATTTTGGTGAGAATTTTTGCATCCGGGTTCATCAAGGATATTGGTCTGTAATTTTCCTTTTTGATGGGGTCTTTGTCTGGTTTTGGGATCAAGGTAATGCTGGCCTCATAAAATGAGTTTGGAAGTTTTCCTTCCATTTCTATTTTTCGGAACAGTTTCAGGAGAATAGGTATTAATTCTTCTTTGAAAGTCTGATAGAATTCCCCTGGGAAGCCATCTGGCCCTGGGCTTTTGTTTGTTGGGAGATTTTTGATGAGGGCTTCAATTTCCTTAGTGGTTATAGGTCTGTTCAGGTTT